>NC_091550.1:36548794-36561294 GCF_042767895.1 Penaeus vannamei | reverse complement strand
AAATACACACATACACACGCATATATAAATATGGGTATAAATAAATAAATAAATATATATATATGTATATATATATATATATATATATATATATATATATATATATATATATATATATATATATATATATGTATATACGTGTGTGTGTGTGTGTGTGCGTCTTTGTGTGCGTGTGTAAATATAATAATGATGTGTGTAAAATGATGCTAATGATGATAATAATTATAATAAAAATGATAATCATGATGATGATAATAACGAAAATTATAATAATGATAATGATAGTAATAAATAATAGCAGTAATAATAATAACAACAATAATGATAACCATAAAAACAACAAGAGTAATATTCATCATTTACACGACTATATAAGGGGGGGGGGTGAAGAAGGGAGGTAGCAGGGGAAGGGGAGATGAAGCGGTGGAAGGAAGGGGGAAAGAGAAAAATGGAAGGAGGCTAATCATTATTATTATCATATCATGATTCTGTTTATGTCTCGTCCGTCCTTCTGTCTGTTCGCTCGTTACGTTTACCTTTTACGCCTGAAATCATATTCTATGTGAATCGTGTGATAATAATGAACAGAAATATCAAAGAATCACACACACATGCATAAAGGTATTGCAAAGCTAATAGAATCCTCTTCTAGGTCAGTTATCATTTTAACTATAAATGTTATCATCATTATCACTATTATCATCAAATCATCATCTTTATCATTATCATCATTACTATTATTATTATCATTTTTCACGGGAAATAGACCGTCATTTTATGCACATTATTTACACATTCATCTGAGAGATAGATATAAAGAAGGGAAGGGGAAGGGAAGGGAGAGAAAAGATGTAAAGAAAAAAAAAAGAAATGTAAAGAAGGGGAGGAGAAAGGAAAGGAGAAAAGAAAGTGGGGAGGGAAAAGGGGAAGGGGGAGGGGAGGGTAAGCTACAAGGAGGGGGGAAGGGGGAAGGGGAAGAGGGGAGTACTTTTTCCATGGAATTTCCATGTCCTGCTACTTGATATCATTATCATAAAGATATTGTTATTATTGTAACTATTATCATTATTACTATTATTGTTATTGCTATTATTATCATTGTTATTACTACTATGACTAATATGATTATCAATAATAATAAAATTGATTAAAATTGAACTCCTACTCTACTACCCTACTATTGCTACTACAATTACTACTACAATCACCATGATCATTATTGTTTTTGTTATTGTTGTTGTTGATGATGATGAAACTGTGATGGTCATCATTATTACTTTCAGTTGTGACTCCTACCAACACTGTTACCACCTATATTGTCATTATGTCTTTATTTTCATTTTATTAATTTTATTCGTCAGTGAGTCTGGTCATTTATGCCATGACAGACCTCGTGTTCACTTACTTCATATGCATTGATTGATTACAAGAAAATAATAGCCTTTGTGCTCTATATGTGGAGTTGAGTTAAGTAGTAGTATTGTTGTTGGAAAGGGACTGAGAAGAAGGGGAGTGGATCTGATTGTGCGGGAGAGGGTTTGGAGAAATGAGAGATAGATAGATAGATAGATAGATAGATAGATAGATAGATAGAGAGAGAGAGAGAGAGAGAGAGAGAGAGAGACAGACAGACAGACAGACAGACAGACAGAGGGACAGAGAGAGAGAGAGAAACAGCATTTCACAAACGCGGAAACAGATGCACTGCCAATACATGACAAACGGGACCCCAATACGCGAGCGCCATTCATGCTCCGGATGGCACGTGCGGCTAATCCCAATGAAGACGAACCAGGAACTCTCCCTTGGGCAATGCTGTCGTATTTACCCTCGTCACGTGTGGGGCCTCTTTCTTTTTTTCTTCTCCTTTGCTCTCCACAGTTTATACAACCATGACTCTTTCTCCCTCTCGTTCTATTCTGTCTCTCTCTTTATCTGTCTATCTATTTATCTACATCTTTGTCCCTCTCTCTCTCAATCCCGTTATATTTCCTTCTTCCCTTTCTCTTCCTCTCTCTCTCTCTCTCTCTCTCTCTCTCTCTCTCTCTCTCTCTCTCTCTCTCTCTCTCTCTCTCTCTCTCTCTCTCTCTCTTTTCCTCTTTTTTTCCTTCTTACATTTTGGTGATAATGGAGAGATCTCCATATATCATGTATAATTGAAACGTGGCTTCACAAAGGTATGTCAAGTGTTTTTATTAATATTCCAAAGTTCAATGTTTACAGATGCGATGTAGGACGTGGTGGTGGGGGGGGGGGGATACGCAGGTGATAATCTCAAAATAAATTAGATATCTGCTATAATTGCTAAGAGTGTAGATGTAAAGGATATCTGGGTTAATGTACAAATTTACAAAGCCATATGCTTCCGCCATTCATTGTAGACGCAGGCTGTAGGCGTCCTAATGGTTCCTCTGAATCTTTTGATTATCTAAAAAAAGGTTTTAAGAGAAATGTCACTGATTAAGAAACTGGGCAAACGAAATGATGATTTAAACAAGCCTAATTCAAAATTAATCAAGATAATGAAGAAAAACTAATTTGCGCAAATGGTAAATATACCTATAAGGATCACAGATAGCACTTCGTCATTGATTGATGTAATGATAACAAACAGAACTGGCATCTTTTCCCACACTAACGCCCCCCCCCCCTTGCCATGCTGCCGATTACGAACTCATAACGGTGACACTTGATGTACAGAAATCAAAACGACCACCAGTCATAAAAGACTTTCATTAATTAGCCAATTGTGATTCTCAGTCATTGTGTCAAATAATAGCCAAAGAATCAACTCTTATAGAAATTTTGCAAACAGATGATGTAGACAAGACGTCAGAATCGATTATTTTAGAAATAAATCAATAAAATGCAAAGAAGACTGCTAAAAATGGAAAAAATGTTAAAACACTTTTACCAAACAAATACACCAGAGATATTAATCAAAATTCCAGAATCAATGAAAATTGCTGACCTGAGAACGTGTATAGCCATTTGTGCGTAAGGATAATAATAACAATAATAATAAATCAATGCACTTTACGCGTTCCTGGTGACAACAGCGTAATATGCACTGTGAAACCGCATTTTACTTTCAAATTTACAAGAGTTTCCCTATTATACGTTTTCTTTTATACGATAAAACAGAAAATATGAACTTTCTATGTTACTGGTAACTTAGTCATTCTCAAGCTCTTTTCGAAATCTACAAAATATTTAGCTCGAAGCACAGCAAAACAAAAATAATTATCACCTTACCAAAACTTTCAAGGTTATAATAGAAAATTACCATATGAAGAAACGTCATTTCTAAGATATGACATTACGACTTCAGTCTTTCTTTTTTTCTTATATGAAAACAAATTAATATATTACTGCATAACAACAAAAGTAAATCCTTCACAGATGCATTTGATTTACAAGCACATATAAGTTAACAAGTGCGTACGGGATTCCCAATATATATATATATATATATATATATATATATATATATATATATATATATATATATATATATATATATATATATATATATATATATATATACATACACACACACACACACACACACACACACACACACACATACACACACGCATATATGTATATGTTTGTATATATATGCATGTATGTATGTATGTATGTATGTATATATATATATATATATATATATATATATATATATATATATATATATATATATATATATATATATATATATATATATATATATATATATATAATGGTGTCAAAATGTTATAATTTGACATTATAATCAAGTCGATTAAAGTACGTTTACCTTGATAACACAACAATCCTTATTGTGTATAGGGATCTGACACTGATTATCTAATATTAATAATTTGAATATTCTGTTTCACATTTACACTAACACAATATTTCACATTAAGGTTCATATTCCACGTAAAACACTTGGCGGAAGCTGAAACGAAGACTCTTTCATGTTGTAGGAAAGAAAATTTACAGCAGCTTTTAATTTTGCAGAATTATGTAAATGTAATCCATGCTACTGAATATTTATATAAGAATCTTGGAGAATGCGAGTTGAGTAAAACAGTAGTAAAATAGTTGCAACTTAATGCATCTTTACACATCGGTACTTCGCCATATTGCAGGTATAACTTCAGTATGCTCTTTGAAGAGGAGAGACTGACGACTTCAAAGCTGTGATAATTTCTGGAAGCGTGTCTTTCCACTGAGCTAACAATGACATGAAACTTTGACACGTTCAAAGTATTTTTGATCATTATTCTTTATGTAGACCCTGTATGTACCTTATCTATTTGGCTTAAAACCAATAATCTGTACGAATTGCATACTCTCACAGTTTCATGCTCATATTTTATGATATAGATGGCTAATATTGGAAGTATTATAATAACCTTATTCCTTATCTGACTTCTGTATGAAATAAAAATGCTTAATTCAATGGATAAACAAATTTTTTGTAAAATTATATAATTAATTGAGAGACTTAGTGAACCTCTGATATATGAATACTTTTCCTGATGACTTCTCGCTTTACGGATCTACATTTTTTTATTTCAGTCACGAATCTAAATTATCGTTAATATTATTATTGTTTTCATTATCATAGTAATTATCAATATTGTTTCGATATTCACGAATACTGGAAAACGAAACAAATACAGAAGGACCCGGGAATTTAACCCTAATCCCCCCACCTTGAAGGCTAAAATATTTATAATGATGCTATTCGGGTTTAAGAATGTCTCTCATTACAGTTTGAGCAAGTTGTGTTTCCGCCTACGTGTAACATGATGATATTATATGACTAGAATTTTAAATGAAGCCTTGAATACAACACAAACACGACTGCTTGTTTTCGTAAGTTCGTTGCTGCAATCTTGCTTTTAGAAAAGAAAGACAAAAGAATGAGAGAAGAACGGTAGCATAAGTGAGACGCGAGTTAATAGTGTAAAATCATGCCCCTAAAAACGATAATGACAAGCTAATATCGAATAACAGTGATAATGGAGTTAGGAATAATAATACTAATAAAACTATAGTAATAGCAAAATGATGCCAATATTGCAATAACAATAATAATACTATAAAAGAAAAAAATGGTACTACTTATGATTAAACTGACACCGATATAAATTCTGAAATTAATGAAGTGGTACAACTATTTGCAGTTATATTTGTATTATTTATCATTATTTAACTGATTTCATGGTGATCTTTCTCTTTGTCCTTTCATTTTCTCTTCTCTTCTCCCCAAACAGCTATAGAGTACGTATGTCTTACCTGTTATGCAGATTTACAGATTACTTGTACAGTGCATGATCTTGGTGTGGACCCTGTTGAAGAGGATCACTGTTGTGTGTTGTGTTACAGTCATGGAGTTAATAATAAAAATAATGAAAATAATTAAAAAATCACTTTATTTATTATCATTATCATTCTAACCACAAGCACTGGTATCATTCTTTTATAATAATTTTATTATTAGCGTGATAACCTTAATGTTATCACTATTGGTTTTGTTTTGACCAGTTACAAATATCAGCATCATTGTTTTAATGTTTTATGAATAATCCATCTTATTTTTCTCTCCTCGTAGACCATTCCCAATTATCATTCTCCCATCTCAACATTATTCTTTTTTCTCAAAGTAAATAAGAAAAAAAAGTGATGCCTTTCTCTGCTACGCAGTGGCTACCTTTCTTAGTCCTATTTTTATTCGATGATTCTTCATTGAGTCTCATTTTGACAGGGCGGTTTGGGGACATACACCATGTGTGGCGTTACAAAAGCTGTTTGGCCTCTCTCTTCTCAACTCTCTCTCTGCTTTCCTCCCTCTCTCTTTTCTGTGAACACTAGTACAGTACGCCCGCACGCATGTAGAAGATATAAAAACTGAACATCTATTCATATATTAATTGTATCAAAGAATGAAAACAGACATATCTAACAACTCGTGTCGTCACGAAATTTTTCGATGGCATGTGTTTATATCTATCTTTTTATCTATCTGTGTTTGTCCATCTGTCTGTCTATCTATGTATATAACTATATCAATCTATCTATCTAGATATTTGTATAATGTGTGTTTTTGGATAAAAGTTTCCTTCTTGTTATGATCGTCACTCAGAACCACGACCACCTTTCATTGGTAAACATTAGACTATTACTGTTATTATTTCGTTCTGCTTCTTATAATTTGTTAATGTTATCATCATCATCATCATCATGATTATTATTGTCATTATTGTTATTGTTATTATAATCATTATTATTATCATCCTTATTATTATTTTATCATAATCATCATCATTTTCATTATTATCATTATTATCATTCTCTTACCCCTTACCCTCCCCGCCCACCTACGCCCACACACATGGAGCCTAAATTAAAGTGCTTCAAGCTTGGCGAAATAGCGTCACAGGTGAGAGAGTGAAGAGGGTGAAGGGTGAAGAGAGAAGAGTGAAGAGTGAAAGAGTGAATGAATCTTTGCGTTAGAAGACACGCTCTTTCGCGTTCGTTATACAAGGGTAATTTTGCGCGTAGTTTGGTCTAGCGGTTGTTACGGAGAGGAGGAGAGGGATATCGAGATCTTTATCGTTGTCTTTTCTCTTTCCGTCTGTCTGTCTGTCTTGACGTCTGAATGGCTACCTTCCGAGAAAGAATAGGTATTTTTGTCTTTCTCTCTCCCTCTTTTTTACCTGTATCTTTTTTTTTCTCTCTACTTGTCTTTGCTCTTATGTCTGTCTATCTGTCTGTCAGTTTGTCTGTCTGTCTCTGTGTCTCTTCTCTTTATGTTTCTCTCGATCTTTCTCTCTTTTCATTTCTCTTTTACTTTATTTGTCTCTCTCATTTATTTATTTCTCTATCAGTCTGCTTGTTTCTCCTTCTCTCCCTCCCTCTCATTTTAGGTCTCTCCCCTCCCTCTCCTTCTCTCTGCCCCCCTCCCCCCTCTCTCTCTTGTTTGCACCGGTAAGACATGCACACAGAGACGTGTGCATGTCTGTGCGAGTGAAAACAAACGTACCGGAAATAGGTTGGCACTCAGAGGCACCCAAGGCACTGCATGGAGAAGCCAGGGGTCGTGTGATAGAGGTGATGGAATTTGGCGATGTGATATAAAATGATGAAGGAGGAGGAGAGTAAGGACGGGAGAGAGAGGAAGAGGTAGAGGAAGAAAGAGCGGGAAAGGGAGAGGAAAGGGAAGAGAGAGAGAGAGAGACAGAGGGAGGGAGAGAGAGAGAGAGAGAGAGAGAGAGAGAGAGAGAGAGAGAGAGAGAGTGAAAGAGAAAGAGAAAGAAAAAGAAAAAGAAAAGGAAAGAGTAAAAGAAAGAGAGAGAGAAAGAGAGACAGCATTTCCTGTAATTTCGACGAAGGTCCATTCTGAAAATATCCTTTCCAAGAACTTATCAGATGAGACAACAAAGTGCAATTCCGCCAATAAGGAACGCTTCCACACGCCTGAACTCCATTACATAGTTAACTCCTCCATTACTTTGAACACGGTTCGCGAGACTACCTGCGAAATAATTGTTAATTCAGTATAAGCTGATAGTTTAATTGCTCCCTGAATGTTCTCCTCCAGTACAGGCATGCTGTATATGCACAAACAATACACAACTTTCTCTATATCTATCTATATTTCTATGTCTCTCTCTCTCTCTCTATTTATCTTTCTATCCATAATGGATAGAAATGTTAACGCCAAATGAGTAGTTAATTCAATATATACCTTTTCACCTCCAGTATATATATATATATATATATATATATATATATATATATATATATATATATATATATATATATATATATATACCTTTTCACCACCAGTAAAAGTACGAGTGTTTGATTCATGTTGTGATTTTTCCTTATCAATGTGGGGGGGGGGCGTTTATAAGAGCTTATCGCAGTCATTAAATCGAAGGAATTAATGAATAGGTAATAAAATTGAAGTGCTTCGCTTAAACTCTATTACCATGATCAAAATCATTCGTTACATTAACGTCCAAACGGAAGATAAAAAATACTGAAGATTAACTATTCGAAGTGAAAAGTTAAGAAGAAATGTATATTCTTCCTTTTCTTTCTATTAATTTTTTTTATTCTCTTTGTTGCCTATCCTGCAAACGATCAAAGGCGAACCGATGAAACGTTATTGATATCAAATATGGATATCATAAAACACTGAAAAGAAAAGAAAAGAAAGAAAGAAAGAAAGAAAGAAAGAAAGAAAGAAAGAAAGAAAGAAAGTAAGTAAGTAAGTAAGTAAGTAAGTAAGTAAGTAAGTAAGTAAGAAAGAAAGCAAGAAAGAAAGAAAGAAAGAAAGAAAGAGAGAAAGAAAGAAAGAAAACAATTGCAGATAGTGCCCTTAACAAAACTTAAGAAAAAAAAAATGCAAAACGGACGGACAAACCAGTCTGATAATAGCAAACCGGAGTCATACCACAGGCCTGTATTCACCTAACGCAGGGAGCAGTAAGACCAGTAGAGCGTAACCCGAGAAACGATGTTGGAAGTTGGTATGGCCGCTCTTAAACAAACTTCTAAGCTTGTGAACATTCTCGTTCGGGATATATACACCAACTTGAGGCCACGGGGATTATGAGATAGCATGCCAAGGATAACTCGAATGGTTTACGATACGATCTCAACTTAAGGCTCTTTCTCTGAGAAATTATTTGAGGCTTACGGATCCAGAAGCAAAATGCTCGTAGTTCTTCTGTAAAGTATGTTATGATACATGGATTTTTTATGTAATGTTACGTAAGAACAAGAATTGTACAAAAGTTTTTCGATAATGATGGTCCTAATGATAATTACGCTTATATTGAAATACTGATGAAGATGATAATAATACTTATAATGATAATAGTAATAATAGTAATGATAATAATAATGATTATAATAATGACAATTATAAGAATGATAATAATGATCAGAAGAATGATTATAATGATAATAATAAGAATCATAATAATAATGATGATAATAATTACAATGATAATGATAAAGATAACGACAATGATGATGATAATAATGATAATGACAAGAATAATAATAATGATAATAATGATGATAATACCAATAATAAAGATGAAATAAAACAATTATGAAGATAATAATAGCAATGATAATAATAATAATGATAAAGTTAATAATCGTAATGATAATAATAATCATAAGGATAATAGTAATGATGATGACAATAATAATAATGATAATGGCAATAGATAAATCATAAGGAAAAAAAGGAATGAGGATGATAATAACAATAATGTAACCATATACCATATGAGTTTCTCGAAAAGTTAAAAACTATTTTATTGACAACAGCGAGGTCTGTCTCCAGCTGCAACTTTAGCATGATTATTTCTCGTACATATCGTGAAAGCAAAACAGAAAGTGATAAACAAGGAAGAAGAGAGACCAATAATGTCAAGAACCCCGACAACAGAAGCCTCAGCCTAGTCTACCAGCGTGAAATCTGCTCCAATCTGCCGAGGTCCTCCATTTCTGAGAAAGCTGGGAATTTATTGAGACCGAGAAATTACTTCTTTTCTATTATTCAATGCAAGAACTGGTATACATTGCCAGGTGAATAGTAAATGGAAATGGGTAAAAAAAAAACTTTTTTTTCAGGAAAGGAGAATTTCATAGCCCACATACATGGATGCAATTTAAATACAGTCACGCAAATAATTACATGTACATACAGTTAATGAAATAGAAAATGCTCTTCTGTGTTATTTTGTTTAAAGGGCCACTTCTGTGTAAGGATTCGTAGCTGACCAACATGGCGAAGAAAGCTACAGTGCAAGTCAGCGGCACACGCCTGACTTGCAGAAGTTCCTTAAGAAAATAACGGCATCGAAAGCTTTTCAAACTTTTCGGGACGAAGGGGGAAGCGAAGGCAAGAGATGCGTGATTCTTTGGTTATATAAAACTTTAATACAGCACACACACACACATGTATATATATATATATATATATATATATATATATATATATATATATATATATATATATATATATATATATATATATATATATATATATATATATATGTGTGTGTGTATATATATATATATATATATATATATATATATATATATATATATATATATATATATATATATATGTATGTATGGATATATGTGTGTGTGTGTATACATATATGTACACACACACAAACACACACACATATATACATGCATATGTATAAATATATATATATACACATTTAGGAAACAGCCTTGCGTGCAATTTTTGCTTATTTCGGGACACTCATGAAAACACTTCATTTGCGCCACTTAAGTGTTTCATCCTGTCCCAAACCTTCTAAATGAAAAGGTTTACACAAAGCTCTTTCCATTATTGGACCTCATACCCGTCATGACATTCCATTTAACATAATTGCACCAGACTAACGGCAGTACTTTCGCAGCGCCAGCGTATGATCTCCTAATAAGGGGCGGCCGCGGCAACGAGCAGTGTAATGCGGAGGGAAATTGCTCTGGACGAAGAACATGCGACCCTGTGTATGAAGGGACGCTCGACAGACAGTCTGTGTGCATATGATAACAATTATATATATATATATATATATATATATATATATATATATATATATATATATATATATATATATATATATATAACAAACATAGGAGCGAAGTTTGATTAATTCAGTGGCTCTGTGATTACGTTCTGTGGGGTCAAAGTCGCATTCAGTGCCAACAAAGGAGCATTCTAATTCAGTCAGTAGAGATGCCTTTAATATTTTCTCTGAATTTTCATCCGCAGTTACAGTGGAGAGATTGCTCAAACAGAAAGCATGTTATCTGATCTTACATGAGGTCATCACCATCGTCATTATCATCGCCATTATCATCATCATCACCATCACCACCATCATCATCCCTATTATCATCATCATCACCATCACACCCCCCCCGACCACCACCACCATCACCACCACCATCATCATCCCCCCCCCCCCCTGCCACCACCACCCTCACCCTCACCATCATCAACACCAACAACAAACAACTAAAACCAGCAAAAAAACATCCCCCTGGCAACCGAGGAGGAGAATGAGACGACCGCGACAGAAGCAACAAATCCTATCTATTGTCACGTGAATCGGCTTGGCACCCAGTTTAGGAGGCGCGCGGAGGCTGGCACTGTGAAGGATTTTTTTGTTTCCGTCATGAAGTACTCCTTTGCGTATTGTTATTATCATTAGTGTTATCTTCATTATTATAATCATTCCTCTTATTGTTATTTTTGTTATCCTTATTCTTATCATCATTATTATTTTTTATTATCATTATCACTATCATTATTGTGATTTGTATCATTGTTATTATCATTATTATTATTATTGTTGTTATTTTCTTCATTATCTTTATCATTATTGTTATTGTCATTGTTATTACTATTATTGTAATCATCATTATCATCATTATAAGTATTATCATCAATTTTATCATTATGATAAAACTGATGATGATAATAATAACAATAATACTTATAATGATAATGATTGCTATAATTGTTTTGTTATAATTATAATTATTATAATCATTATTATAACTACCATTATTGTCATTATTATTACTATCATTATTATTACAATAAAAAATTAAATCTAATATTATTGCTATCATTAATATCAATATCATTAGCATTATCATATTTCTTATCATTATTATTATTGATATCACTATAGATAATATCATTATTACTGTTATAATTATCGATACTATTATCATTATCCTCATCATATTATCGATACTTTTATCATCATTGTTGTTACTGTTGTTCCTGTTGTTGCTGTTGTTATAATTATCATCACCATTATCGTCATATTTTTAAAATTATTATTGTTATTATTATCATTACCCTTATCATCATTATGACAATTATCATTGTTATCACCATTATCATTATCAATATTATCATCATTATTATTATTGTTATCATTATTATCATTATCATCATTGTTATTTCAATTACTGTCATTATGATAAACATTGTTACTTTTATCATTATCATTATTATGATTATGATTATTATTATCATTATTATCATTATTATCATTATTATTATCATTATTATGATTATGATTATTATTATCATTATTATCATTATTATCATTACAATCATTTTTATTATTATTGTCATTATTATTTTTATCATTATCAATATAACTATCAGCATTATTATCATTACTGTTATCATCATCATCACTATTTTTATTACCATTAACATTATCCTTATCATCATCATCATCATTTTCATTATCAGTACCATTATTATCATTACCATTGTTAAACCGGCTGATGGAAATACTGCCATACATAAGCACACGCCCACACACAACACATTTATACATGGAGTTCATGAAGATGCATTAGTATGGAGTATCGCCATTGAGACTTGATCAGATTAAATATCAAACCATCAATTTCCATGAAAAATC
>NC_091550.1:36518794-36536294 GCF_042767895.1 Penaeus vannamei | reverse complement strand
CCGTTTATAATTGTTACAGTGTCATGACGCTAAATCTGTTAACTTTGATGCTGTAGCTTAATCTCCCCGTTTTAAAACATGTATGACAGTTTTACTTCAGTCTCTCCAATGTAAAGCAACATTCCCCACAACAGATATATCAACGAATAACAGTTATTCCTCGAAATGAGATTATATGGCAAGATCTGCATCGACCTCCATTTAAGTCTACAAAATATTGTGACACGCGACAACTCATCCCGAATCCTAGACTTACCCCAGCGCTATCTCTTTTCTCTTGCCATATTTGTTTTCCCATTTTCCTCTCTCTTTTTTTTCCCTATCGTCTTTTATCTCTCTTCCCCTTTTCCTTTGACGTTGATTCTACACGCCGCGGTCTCCCCTCTGTTCCTTTTTTCGCTGGTGTTGCTGCTCCCCTTCGAGCCAGGCAAGCACAGGATCATATGATTACGAAGCAAAGCCGTTGAAATTACACTGGATTCAAAGAACTTTCCATTTTTGAAAGCGAGGTTTAACATTTTGCAAGTTGGTATTTCAGCGATTTTAGACAAAAAAAAAGGAGTTTGCAAGTCGTTCCGATTGTATTTTTCTAAAAAAAACATTATTGAAAATGAAAATCATGATAATTCCAACTAAATGATATATAATGATAATATGTAATGATGATAGTAACATTATTGATGATACTGACGATGATGGTAATTATAATAATGATAATAATGATCGTTATCATCACCATTCATATCATAGTTAATATACTGATGATCATGATTATAGTTATGATAAATTATAATTTCATAATCACTTGTTGTGACAATTATGATATTGATGAAAATATTAACCTTCATCATTGTGACAGTGTGTTCAATACACATATACAATATGTACTTATATAATAATATACAGACAGACATACATACATATGCATATATATATATATATATATATATATATATATATATATATATATATATATACACATGTATATATATGTATATATATATACTATTATATACATATAAATATACATATATATATATATATTACATAAATATATAAATATATATACATACGCACACACACACACATATATATATAATATATATATATATTATATATATATATATATATATATATATATATATATATATATATATGTGTGTGTGTGTGTGTGTGTGTGTGTGTGTGTGTGTGTGTGTGTGTGTGTGTACATATACAATATGTATTTCTATTTTCTATTATGATATATATGTATATATGTGTATTTATATATATATATATATATATATATATATAATATATATATATATATATATATATATATATATATATATATATATATATATGAGCACATATACACATACATACACACACACATATATACATATATATGTATATATATGTGTGTATGTACATATATATATATACATATATATATATATATATATATATATATATATATATATATAATGTATATATATACATGATTGTATTGTGTGTGTTTACATATCTAGTATTTCCATTATATCTAATGTTTGTGTATCGACAGCTCAAACCTAAAGCTCGCACTTGGCCTGCTTATCTAAATGCAAATGCCGTGGGCAACGCGCTCACTTTTACATATGGTATTTGGAAGCAATAACAGCAAATGCAGGTCAGCCAGGCGTAGGAGAAGGGTCAGAGGTGTAATAATCGTATGAAAAAGCAACACAAAAAGGAGGGTTGAAATAGAGAAAAAAGGTGAAGGGAAATAAAAGGGTGTGGGAGAGATAGTAAGTGTACGTGTGTGCAAAATCGAGCTATATCTGTATATTGGCTAGATATGTATATTGATATTATCTTCTGTATATGTTGTTCTCCTGTACAGAATTCACAGTCTTACATGTTTATCACATACATTTCTTTACACACACACACACACACACACACACACACACACACACACACATTTATACCGTGATTAATCGTTTCCATTTGCCACATAAGACATTCTAATGTTGTGTTGTCTATCCCCTTCCGCAAGACCTATGTATTGTTGTAGCACTACTTCCTGTCAAGTACTGAACACGTGATTAAGAGCCCCTTAATACCACCCAACAATATGACAGAAACTCCCTGCGAGGGGGAAGGGAGCAACACTCAGCTCCTAGAAGCAGCCTCACTCCCAGACTGTAGAGTTTGTTCTGAGTGAGGATCGCGGTCCCCGTGCAAATGTAATTTTCAGGTAACTATCCGCGCACGCTTATTTTTTTTTATTTTTTTTTTATTTTTTTTTTTATCATCTTCCACGCTTAAAATACTGTTGACTTTTCCGCGCACTTGTTTCATCATTCGTCCGCGCAAATGTAGACAAAATGATGTTTTCCGTGCATGAAAAAAATTAATATTCCCCGCGCAACAAAAATACTCTACAGCCTGCCCTCACTCTATATCGTTACTCTTCAAAAAAGGAGTGAAGGCGTCTTGGTTGTTTACCATGAGTCCTAAGCTCGCCATCTACATACTCTTGTGAGGTCTCAAGGGCTCTTACAGTGTGTGTGTGTGTGTGTGTGTGTGTGTGTGTGTGTGTGTGTGTGTGTGTGTGTGTGTGTGTGTGTGTGTGTGTGTGTGTGTTTCTTTTATCACAAACTAATCCCCTTCTCGCCTTTAAAGGCAGATCCTATCCTGACATTTACATAACTGTACACAGATAATCTTCAAGCCGATAAGAACCTTTTCAAGGAGATTAGTTCATTTTGTCACCTGCTTTATTATTTCTTTTGGTATTTGAATGTACACAAAGAGGAAAGAAAGTAAGAAACAAACACTTTTATAGTAGTAAGATTCTCATGCAACAGCAACAAAAATGTATATTCCAAGGTTTCGTAGTTTTTTGTAGATATACAATTAGATGCATTCTAATTGGAAATCTTTTAGCTTTAGTCATCTGTATAATAGTTATTTTCAATTTACATTTAATAATTGGCACAGGATAGAGATACGGCAACCGTATTTGCTTATCCATATTCTAGAGTTAAGGCAGTCCACTACGCATGCGCATAATCTGATCACAACTGGCAAGTTTTGGTTCTAAAAATTACCAGTAGTGTCCTGTAATTACCACAGCCGTATTCAGCAGTACTTTTCTAGATTTACGGTAGCCGTAAAAGCTTTTCGAAATTAAGTGCCACATATACTGAGGCATGACAAACTATGCTAATAGAGGGCACTACGACCAGAAGTCAGTAATTTCATACTCTGAATAACTTGACACTTTAGTTGGATCATGTAGGAATTTACTGAACCTGCATAACCGGCCTTACCAGTAGGGTGCCATTTGCCAATTGAATAATTATTGAATATTTCACCTGTTAATTGCTCTGTGAGTGGGAAATTGCACCAAAGATATAATTTTATTGATCCTAAATTCTATTTTGATGATTTTCATGTAGAATTTTGTTCAAAAATTACTTGAATGGAAAATACATTGGACGTGAACCTTTTTGTATTAGTGCTGCCATCTGGACTTTTAGTTCTGCAGGTTCCTTATTATACCGTCAGTATAATTCCTCCAAGGCTCTACAGCATTTTAATGAATTGGATGAAGAAACCAGAAATCCTCCAAATAATGTTTTTCAGCAGACGTTGATTTTTTGTGAAGTTGATTACATAATGCTATCGCAAGTGCAATCAAATAAAAAAAAAACTGACCAAAAGCAGTCAATCTAACTGTTGCATTTTCAATATGTCACACCTTTTTGCTTAGGGATGACCCTTTTGTGTTGGTGCTGCCATCTTGATTTTTAGACTGCCTGTGCAGGTTTTGAGGATGATGCCATGAAGAAAGAATTAAGAAATGACATTCGGCTAGAAATTGAATGTTATTTATTAAAAGATACATTGCTTCCTTATTTTTATTTTTTTTCTTAACTGTAACAAATGCTGTTAGTCACTTGAAAATTTGCAATTTTTTCACTTTTTTGTCATTCATTCCATGATTTTTGTCACCCATTCCATGGTTTCACATTTTGTAAGTTAAGTTCTAAAATGTATCCAAAATAATTACTTTACAAATTAGTGTTTATGAATTGTTACTTACAATTGACTGGGATATTATACACACACACACACACACACACACACACACACACACACACACACACACACACACACACACATATATATATATATATGTAATATATATATTTTTTTTCTTTTTTTTTCTTTTTTTTTCTTTTTTTGAACCTTCGCACACTAACAGCAACGATGAACACGATTAAATTTTTTGACAATGATCAATAAATTAATTATAACAGCAGTAGTAACAACACTGAATAATATTTTGAATAACAGCACTGACCAATGGCATAACAAAATAAAATTATAATTTAGGAAAATCATGGCTGGTTGTGGAAACACGTTTTGAACAATATTGCCACAAAGTATTGCAGTCTTCATATTTAGAAAAAGGACTAAGAATTTCAGAAGGATGAGTTCAAAATTTATCTTGAAAACGTTCTATTTTAGAATTACACAATTAAAAAGGTAACTAGGACAAACAACATTGAGGTAAGAAATGGAAGTCTTCCTTTATTTTTTTTTTTTTTTCAGCAAGATGAATTCAAAAGTAAAGGGCATAAAACAGCACTGGAACAATTACACAACACAATATAACCGCAATGGCAAATTCATTTTTGAAGAAAATGACTATAATTTCATGGACAAGTGTCATAAGGGATTATTGATCATAAACCTGGTAATGCCAGAAAATGAAACGGCAATGGCAAAATTGTTTGTTGTTTTTTGGCTCCTGACTAGACTTTAACACGCAGCACTTCTAGCATCTCCAAATTCTCCTTTTGGGGGCTTTCTTTAAAGCTGAATATGGAATATGGTACCAATTACGGCACACATCGCAGCAAATACTTGTGTAGTCAACGATATCTTTGAGACCAGTAGCTTGATGTTCTGTCAGGCACCACTGGTGCAACTCTTGATCCTCGGGACTGCCACATTGTCATCGATCTGTTGTGGGATCAACATATCATTCTTGTTGATCCCAAACCTACCACCTCATCAATGATATTTTCATCTTGGAAGATCCACTATAATATGACTTGAATTTTTGAAAAAAGATAAATCACAAGTTATATGTCCACTCTATTATTTTACTGAATTTAAAGTTTTGTTAATGTCCCATGAAAATGCCTGATTACACTTTTTTAGAATCATCCATTCTTCGGTTTTGTGGGAGGTAGAGGACCTGAAGTATGGAAAGATATATTAAAACTAAGCAGACTTTACAACAATGCAGACTGTGCTGAACTTGTGGGTTTAAGCAATATGATTTTCATCTGGTTGCACATTAAACTGCTGCTTATCAACTCACCTTGTTCAATCACCATTATAATTCGTGGCCTCAAAAACAGTGCTGGACCAAATTTTCTATCTTCGAATTTAAGCCGATACTAGTATATTTTAGAGTGAATGTAATAATTAAAAAAGCTATATAAACCACATTTTATTCAGAAACGTAATTGACAAGTACAACAATTAAACAGCATATAGATATATATATATCATTTCTTGACTGATAAGAGCATCTCTATTTGGCTCAAACAGACCATTTGTATTTTTTATTAAAGCATTTTAGGTGAATCAAAGATTCAACAGTTTCTGATTCTTCCATTTAATTAAACTATAATGGGAAAATAGACGCTCGGCGTCAGCATTGGAACACGGTAGTGACATAATTTCCAGTGCAAATTTACATAAAAACTCATCTTCAAGTTTCTGCATCTTTTTGTAGTTCCTTTATTTTCATATCCTCTGGAAATGTGTGGCAAATGTCATCCTGCCACTGGTCATCCACGTTTTGTTTGTCATAATTATCACTTATTTTGGGAAGATGTTTCATTAATTTAGTGATGTATACTGTTCTTCGAAAATTAGGGTCCAAGATGTTTTTGGATGCAGGTAAGACACACATTTCCATTGTTGTTCATGTCAATTTTATTATAATTTTTTTGTTTATTTATTTATTATTATTTTTTGTTTTGACCTGAACACAAGCTTCAATCGGGAAAATTTTGCACCTATTTCTGATGATGGATATTGTCTCACCCTTTAAATATTGAGGCTTGCTGGAAAGATCCATCATTGCAATCCCAAGGTACATCTGATTAATTGGTTTGTGGTAAGTGCTATTGGAAGGGTCAGTTTCACTCAGATGCACTTTGGCTATTATATCTTGATAGCAGAAACAGTTGAGGAGTCTCTTGTAGGCCAAGAATTTTAATGTTTAAAAGATGAATGGTTGGACCTTGTGACTGAAAAATGATGCTATTGAGATGTAGCAACATGTATTGAAGGAATGTTAGGTATGCAAAGATGTAATTGCCATGTAGTACTTGATGTATTTGTCATGAATTTCTTGTACTGATGTTAGAATTTCTTGTACTGGTTGCACAAGGATGGAGCATTTTGTGAGGTTTTAACTCGCAGAATAGCTGGTATTCCCTGAACTCGTATTTTCTTTTTGCATTATGGCATACGAAGTTATATACATTGCGAGCCAAGTCCTCAGAACATTGGAGAAGCGTTTTGGCAGCCGCACTTGAACAAAGATGGATACTGTGCGATACACATTTAAAAATCACAACTGGCAGTTCTGTTCTTATCCTGCTCGTCAAACTGTTGACATTTCCCATTATATTGGAGGCTCCATCCGCAGCAAAGCCTACAAAGTTGTTCAGTGAGATATTGTTAAGTAAGGTTTTTAAGCATATCAACAAATTATAAAGCCCCTCTCCTAAAGAACCACCCTCATTTCCATCAAACACATTAAGGCCATCAAGCATCACGGTTTTATTTTATTTTCACAGTTGTCAAAAAATTGACCACCAGTGATAATGCTTTATTTGTCGTACAATCAGTGGTCTCATCCGAAATTATGCTAAATCTGTTGACCTGCAGCTTCTTTGCCCCGTTGTTAAGTGGCAGCCCAGAGTCCCAACGAGGGAGGCGCATTTCTTTCTGTCCATTGCCATCTGCGCGGCGATCCGGGAGTCAGGAAACATTCTTTTGTGTAAGTTTCCTAGATGTTCACACAAGATGAAATTGGGGTGTGTATTAATATAAAGATGAAATATATTTATTTGACACCAATGATCATATATACATATTTATATGTATGTATATTTAATAATTCTCGTTTTCATTTAAATAAAGGAAAATATTAATGTTAATTACCTAAATGCTCTGCTAGAAAGACCACGAATACTAAAGTTGCATATGCAACTGCATTCGAAAGTCTCTCCTGCTGTTCTCCATCGTGGCCCAGGTCTTGAGCAGGTTTCGGAGCCGAGGCGTTGGCTCTGTCTCATCTCTATGGTCTGGTGTATCGTGTATCGTGTGAAAGATGAGATCTCTGCGCTGATGTCTTTGTAGCAGAACAAGGGTCTCAAGCGAGCCACCTCTTAAAACGAACGTACGAAAGCCATTGTTCCTGGGACAATTGCAATGAAAATTAAAACCAGTCATCCCCATACTCCGGTATCCCTAGTGCCTCTGTCCATACGAGCGAGGTTTGCCTAGCAAACTATTGTACGGCCACACAGTGGTCCATATTAAACAGAAGCCTAAGGAATTGTTAAGATGTATAATATATTTATATATACATGTATATATGTGTATATAATATATATATTATATGTATGTATATGTATACACACACACACACACACACACACACACACACACATATATATATATATATATATATATATATATATATATATATATATATATATATATATATATATATATATATCACACACACACACACACATATATATACGTACTGTATATGTAGGATTTCTATTCATGTGTCTCCCATGGCGAACCTAGAGGCTTAAAACGCATGCAAATCTTGTGCTTTCTGATGCGTCTTTCTGTTACATCATCATGAAAAATATTGTGACAGATAACTGCTAAAACACCTTTGTGTGTCGAACAGAATATCGCGTTGGCTACTAAAGCAGTATAAAGCAGAACAAACCGGGCAGCCGCTCTGGACTCCAAGCTGCTTGCGTGCGGTTCCGAAGGCCACCTGCTGCAGTAGGTCGTAAGCGGCTTACCTCCTGCTGCGTCTCCTCTTTCGCCGCCGCCAGGAAGAATCATGGCGTGGGAGGCGCTTATTCGAGGGCGCTGTTCCCTTTGAAATTCTTTATCCTTGGCTTACAGTTTGGAGAGTAACTGTATGTCGTTGCGAGTATTACTTTCAGAAGCCATTTCGTTATCCTGTTGATCTGTTTTCTTGCATGGAACACATAAAATCATCTGCACTTAGATATCGTACACAAAAATGGAATTATACTGCCTTCCATTATTATTGTTTTATTATGTTCTGAATATAATTATTAATAATTCATATTTTCATTGATATCATTATCCCTAGGATTATGATCTACTCTTTATACAGGGAAATAAAGGTTGTTACATCAAATTTTATAAAGGAATTTGTAAAAGGAAAACATAATTGAACAAGGAAAAACGGAACGGCGTGCGCGGTTAGTGATTTTGCGTATCTATATTATGTGTGTTTAATTATTTTATTTTCATTATCTGCACATGCTATATT
This sequence comes from Penaeus vannamei, assembly GCF_042767895.1. NCBI lineage: Eukaryota > Metazoa > Arthropoda > Malacostraca > Decapoda > Penaeidae > Penaeus > Penaeus vannamei. Next base: position 36,527,674 of record NC_091550.1, on the reverse strand, counting down.
GTTTCAGATATTGATTGGTAAGAAAATAACATCAGCTCAAAATTAGAAACATGATGAAATGTTTAATTCTTAAAGATATTTGTATATTGTCATTCTAAAGCGACCATGCAAAAAGTAACAATAATAGAATAAATGTATCAAAATAAAAGATCATAGCAAAAAAAATAAAAAAAAATAAAACAAAAATAAATACAAATTAAATGATAATAATCACACGAAACCAGACTTCCCTTGCTAATAAGTAAGTCACTTTAAAACATCCAATCCCCGAAACCGAAATGTAAATCACCTCAGACGATGGTCGTTGCAGGATCCGGTAGCTGACCTCCTGCAATGTGTCCCCTTGAGCACCTTACCTTTAGGGCAATTTTGCAGGGAACAAGAGGTGAAGTTGGGGGTACAAAGTGCATTTCACGGTCAGAAAACAGGGACTCCTCCACAATGCAAACTTAGTTGAGTTGAGGGTAAAGTAAAGTAAAAACAACTTGAATTTCCTTTTTATATATATCGTCTATCTAAAACACGAGGATAGAATTGCGAAGTTCACTCTTCCACTCCGGTCTCCGTTTGCGCCTCCCTATTGCTGCTCAACATGCACTCGTTAACATGCACTCGTCAACATTCACTCCCGATTACTAGCATATTACTGTTATCTTGTTGCTAGTAGGGTTGTTGATGTAATCGATGTTGTAGCTTCAGTGACAGTTTCAAATAAAGTCTTGGCACGAAACTTGTATCACTGATGAGAAAAAATGCCTACATCAGAGAGAGAGAGAGAGAGAGAGAGAGTGTGTGTGTGTGTGTGTGTGTGTGTGTGTGTGTGTGTGTGTGTGTGTGTGTGTGTGTGTGTGTGTGCGCGCGCTTGCATGCTGTATGGACGGACACAGAAATTGCAAATTGCAGTTGAAAATATAATGCCTCATCAAATATGGAAATTATATTCTTTTGTACAAAACTTGTAGTAGTACTAAATTCAGAAATATCCGAGAACTGAAAGATACACATTTTTTTTTCTCTCAGTCCTCTGTGAAATTCTGATCATTTGCATTAATCAGAGGTTATTGACGTGTTTCTCTCCCCGATGCTCTCTCTCTCTCTCTCTCTCTCTCTCTCTCTCTCTCTCTCTCTCTCTCTCTCTCTCTCTCTCTCTCTCTCTCTCTCTCTCTCTCTCTCTACCTTCCTCCCTCCCATTCTTTTTTCTTCTTCCACACATCCATCGTTATTCCACCTCGCTTCTCTATGCGTTAACCCATTCATTCAAAACCTTTACTCCTGTGTGAAACCTTTGATAAAAAATATTCAAAACTCAGTGAACCCAAACCCACGGCAGTGAATATTGATTTGCTTTATATGACACGTACTTTTAGCATGTGTTTTTCTCTCCTTACCTACATCAACACTGCAGTTTGAAAGATGCTGACCTTCTGACTTGGAAATTACATTTGTATAGGTGTGTTAGCAAAGAAAATAGTAAGGAGAATGGGAATATGCAATATGTTACCTAAAATTATTAGTATTATATAAATATCAGGAATTCTAGAAATATTTATTGCATGTTAATTTTCTCTTTGTGATTAGGGGTAGGTAGGGGAAGGTAAAAGTAAACTCGCGTTGGTATAGCAAGCGGTTCACACATCTGTGCGTGCGACTGCATGCTACGCCCTTCTGTATTATATTCTGTTGTAATCAATTTTATCACCATTTTCGTTATTAGCTTCATTATTACATCAGTTTTATTCAGCAGAACATCACCGATATTTTTGGAAATTAGTATCACATTAATGGTCGATACTTCGAGGAGTCGCAGGGTTCAGTAGTAAACTAGAAGGAATTTCAGTCCGAGGTTAGGAAGAGCATCCTCTCGGACAAGTGATCACCACTCGCCAAATGGAATAAAACCAAAGTCCTCGGAAAGAAAGCACCGTTCTAGCGAGGGAGTTCGCCGAGTAAATACGAACCAGGGGCTGTGAGATGTCCGTTGACTCTTCGATTTAACGGACATCTCCCAGTCAATATTTTCTATAGCTAACATCATCTCTGAAACGACTTACAACGACAGATTCTGGCTACTCTACGAACTACCGACAGAGCATCTCTAACCCTCTCAGAAGTTGGAGAAAGTTGGGCCTCCCACGAGACGCTCTCCCGCGGGCCGAGAGGCGCTCGCTAATCCCGCCGAAGTTTTAGGATCCAGCCAAGAGTTCCCGCGGACGTCTGGGCGAGAGGGAAGCGTCTTGGCGTCGACTTGAGATCATGAGTTGGTCTTGACTCAGTTGATTTTCCGAGGTCAATCAACTCGCAACAATGGATTATGTAGCTAAACGTGCAAACTATTTAATGACTGTATACGAAAAGTCGCTACCACCACTGCATTTTCTGTAAAATGAGCACAATTGATGATCTTATTATCTTAACATGAAAACAATCTTCTCCTTTATAAGGATTTTTTCTTACTGCATTTACACAAGTATAATAATCCCAAAACAATGACTTCATAATTCCTCTAAAAAAAACTTTATTTGAGAGCACAGTCTCCCGTCGCACCGGGACAGTTTTTACCCTTCGACAGGTAAGTGTTTTGCAATAGTCTCTCTGGTCTCGTTCACGGCTCTAGCACCTCGCGGCTCGTTTGACCGGCTTATCAGCCATAGACGAACGCACTCCCTTGGTGTGCCTTTGTCTTTGCACTCACCTGTAACCTTTCATTTGTTCTTCATTATACTTTCAGTCTTAGTAATGGCGGGGAAAGTTGGATTCCGTTGTTAACTCCGTGTTCTTTTATTCTGCATCTCTTTTGCTCCCCCCTTTCTTTCTTTCTTTCTATCTCTCTCTCTCTCTCTCTCTCTCTCTCGCTCTCTCTCTCTCTCTCTCTCTCTCTCTCTCTCTCTCCCTCCCTCCCTCCCTCCCTCTCATGGTCACTGTCTGTCTGTCTTTGTCTTTGTCTCTGTTTCCGGCATTCTTTGCTCCATATTTTTTTCTTTTTTGTCCACTATATCTTCCCTATTACACTTTCTATCACATTGCTATGTCTGTTATTGTCAAGAGTTAAAAAGGCAGAAAAGTTGGCAGACTGATACAGGTGCAGATTTCTTTCTGTATTTTCCTCTCCCGTTTAGTCTTCGTTTCAAAATCTCTCTTTTTTCGCTCATTTGATCATTCTTTTCTCTCTATCTCTCATTTTTTTCACAAATTTGTCTCCTTTACTTCCTTGCTTTGCAGTGCTACACAACGCACACGTACATACATCTATCTATATCTATTTATCTATATCTATCTATCTATCTATCTATCTATCTATATATATATATGCACACACACACACACACACACACAGACACACACACAAACACAAACACAAACACACACACACACACACACACACACACACACACACACACACACACACACACACACACACATATATATATATATATATATATATATATATATATATATATATATATATATATATATGTAAATATATGTAGATATATATCTATCTATATATATATGTAAATATATGTAGATATATATCTATCTATCTCTATATATATGTATATCAATATATATATATATATATGTATATATATATATATGTATATATATATATAAATATATATATATGTATTTATATATGTATATGTATATATATATATATATATATATATATATATATATATATATATATATAGAGAGAGAGAGAGAGAGAGAGAGAGAGAGAGAGAGAGAGAGAGAGAGAGAGAGAGAGAGAGATAGTTATACATATATACATAGAGATAGATATAGTGCGTGCGTGCGTGCATATATATGATTATATATGCATATAAAGATATATAGAAATATCTATATCTATCTATCTATCTACCATCTATCTATCTATCTATCTATATGTATATATATATTTTTTCTTTTCTTTTTTTTCGTGTGTATGTGTGTGTAAAGATAGATATAGATATGAATATAGATACATATATGTTTACATGTAAGTTTGTATGTATGTATATAACAACACATATACATGTATTAATGTCTGTATGTGTACATTTACGTTTGCATACATGTACACTAATATATTTAATGGATAACTCATGACGGATTCACAAAACCGAATCTTATAGTTTTTCGTCGTGACAGCAGAATGAAGGGAGCAAAAGAGAATACGTAGTTAGACAACAAAACAAGAGAAATATTCTCATTTACGTTCCTGAATCCGACACCCCTCTCAGACCCGTAGACTTAGATATATATATAATCTTTTCGTGCTTTACTCTCCCATTCGAATAAATGATATTAGAATATAAAAGTCAATTGCAGATTCTATGAACCCTGGCATTCTCTCACTGCATCACACACGACTATTAAGAAATATGATAAAGTGCTTATAAATCCTCCAAGAGTGTGAAATCTTAACTGTATGCATTTCATCATAGTTCATATCAGTGTTCACAGACGAAGAACCTCGATTCTTAACGCGTGCATAAAATAGCGACATCTCACTTAACAGGATTTGTATTTGAAGTTTTACATCCTGTATATGCTTCCACGTTTAATAATGCAAATGCGAAAGAAGAGATTATTCATAACTGATTTATAAAGAAAAGAACAAGGAGGAAGAAATCGTGAAATATTGTAGATGGAAATGTTTGTTCTCTGAAGTCGAGCAGAAATCAAATAACAGGCGCTCTTCGCAGAGTGTGTTCAGTATCAGAGGATATGAATGTATGCAGAGAAAAACTTTTATAAGGGATTATTTGGATGATAATATCAATGTATGTTTGGAAGCAACAATGATAATGATAATAACAATAGTAATAATAATGATAACAATAATAATATTAATAAGAAAAAAACAATAATGAGGATGATAATAACAATATTAATAATTATGATAATAATAGAAATAACAATGATGATAATGACAATGATAATGGTAATAATAATACTGATAATAGTAATGATGATAGTAATAGTAATGATATGGGTGATAGTAGTACTAGCACTAATAATGATAAAAATGACCATGATGAAAATAATAATGATAATAATAATAATAATAATCATAATCATAATAATAACAAAGAAAATGAAAATAATGAAGATAATCATAATTCCAATAATAAAAATGATGATAATGATAAAGAGTTGTAGTAATTGTATCAGTAATATTAATATTAATAATGATATAAAATAAAAAGCTGATAGTAATGATGAATGCAGCTATAATCATCATCAGTAATAATAGTGGCAATGATAATAATGACAAGTCATAATGAAAATAAACATGGATTATGATGATAGTAATGATGATAATAACGATAACAGCAATGATGATAATGATGATGCTCATGATAATAATGATAATGATAACAAGGATATTAATAATCAAATTATGATGATACTGATAACAATGATATTAATTATCAAATTATGATGATAATGATAACAATGATATTAATAATCAAATTATGATGATAATGATAACAATGATATTAATAATCAAATTATGATGATAATGATAACAATGGTATTAATAATCAAATTATGATGATAATGATTGTAATCAAAATAAAATGTGATAATAATGATGTTAATAATAATGATAATAATAATAATAAATATAATGATAACAATGATAATGGTAATAGTAATGATAGTAATGAAAATGAAACCAATAATAATTACTGTGATAGCGATAATGATAGTGATATTGCTTCCATTCATAATGATGGTAATGGTGATGATAAGGATAATAGATATAATAACAATGAAGATGATGATGATGATGATGATGATGATGATGATGATGATGATGATGATAATAATAGTAGCAACAATGATAGTAACAAAGGTAGTAAGAACAATATGGATAATGATAAAACAATAACAATAAAAAACAATAACAGCACTTATAGTAATGAAAACAATGGTAATAATAATAATGATAATTATAATAATGACAATGGTAGTATAAAATGATAATGTTAATAATAATCATGATTATTGTCGGTATAATGAAGTACAGTAATTATAATGACGATAATAATGATAATATTAATATTAATGATGAAAGTTAATACAAAAATATTAATGAGGATGGTAATAATAATAATAATAATAATAATAATAATAATTATAATAACAGTGATGATGATAATAATATTACCAACAACAACAATAATAATGATAATAATAATAATAATAATAAAATTGATAATGATAATAGCAATAATGGTAAAGTATAACAACAGCCCTAATACAACCCTCCCCCTCACCCCCTAAATAAAAAGCCCAGAGGCCTGGCGACACGGGAGGGGAAAGGGGTCCACCGGCTGTAGGTAATAAATCCTTAGGCAACGGAGGGCGCAGTGAGGCCTTCGGAATTTAGGGCGAGGCGCATTGCAGAAGACGCTTTGGTCCAATAATGTTATTTTCTGCTCTTTGTATTTTTTCAAGGGAAAGAGATAGTGGGTGCCATTTTCTTTCTTTTTTCTCTTTTACTTTTGGGTCTTTTAAGGGTTTATTTTATTTGTTTGCGTTGTAAAGTAATGTCCATTATTTTTTTTTCTTGCCATTATCAACATTATCATCATTACCATTACCATTATCGTTATTATAATACGTAAATTGGCCCAAAGGTATTAATCAATTCTGGCAAAACGTATTTCACACGGGGGACAAATCCTCCAATTGCACATACATTTGCCGAGACACACACAAAAAAGAAAAGGAAAAAATTGCTTAACAATAATGAAAACATTCAACTTTTGCGATATTGCCACAAATCTAGGTACTTCTAAGAAACCGATCTCGTAATCGCTACAGTTAAAGAGAAAACACTTTTATTAATTCAGTATTTAATACAACAATACTATTAGAAATATAATGATACTCAGGTTATTCAGCATTCTTATCACAATATCAATACCGAAAGTATTTTCTGACGGCGATTTTATTCGCATGTTGGATAAGTTCTTTAGGCGTGCGCGCGCGCACACACACACATACACACTCACATATGTGTGGGTGTGTAATATATATGTATATGTACATATTCAAACATACATATCTGTCTATCAATTTATCTATGTATCTATATATCTATATATATGCACACACACACACACACACACACACATATACATATATATATATATATATATATATATATATATATATATATATATATATATATATATATATATATATATACATATGTATATATATTTATATTACTAGCGGTACCCGTTGAAACTCAGAATAAAATCAATGGTATTCTCTCTGTCACTCTTAATCATCATTTTTCTCAATATTACCATTAATGTTATTATTATCATTAGAATTGTTGTTATCATTACTGCCATTATGGTCATTATGATTGATATTAGTACCAGTATTAATATCGCTATTTTTATAGTAATCATCCTCACCTTCACCGTCAGTATCATAATTACCACTGTTATCATTATGTGCATCAATATATAATGAATATCATTATCATCTTCAGCCTCATAAGAAAATTATCATAAGCCCCAGTTTTGTAGTTATTGCAATTAATTCAGTTTTTTTTTTTTTTTTTATAATTATAATAGATACTGTCCATGGAAGCGTTTTACTTTTCATCAATATCTTTATCAGTGGTATCAAACACGTTATTTTCATTGTATAAGATTATTTTCATTATATTTATGATCGTCATCACACCTACAACCACAACTGGTATATCAAAGTGACAGCACAATACAGTAATCTGGAATAATCCTTCTCCTTTTCCACACTGTCGCATTTCTCTCATTTTCCGGGGGTTCTCGGGGGGAGGGGGGTGGGGTGGGGTGGGGGGAGGGGTTGTCAGTGCCCAATTCTGGCGCCTCGAAATGGCTGGCTCGACCGTGCTAGAAATATTACCCCATCGTTGTGGGTTGAACCGCCTCATTCACGTTCCAGCATCTCCCATTCTTTCTTTTCTCTCTTTTCTTTATTTGTTTCTCTTGCTTTTCCTTCTCGGAACTTTTTTTTTTCTTCTCTCTCTTCTTTTCATTCTCCGCTTTCAACACCTCTTTTCTTCCCTTTTCTTCGTTTCTTCCTTTGCCTTCTCTAAATCGAGCGTGAACTTTCCCACAAACACATGCATGCGCGCTCACAAACCACCGTTCTTATAGGAAAGAAAAGTATAAAAAAGGAATGAAGAAGAAAACTTGGAGCAAAGGAGGTTCGCGATATGAAATTTAGAAGAGAATATAAGATTACGTAAGGACAGTTGCGAAGTGAGTGGGCGACGAAAGGAGAGAAAAGCGGGTGTGGGAAGAGGAAAAAGGGCGAGGGGAAAACGCTAAAAGAAATAGCGAGTGAAAGAATAAGTGTAAAAGAATAATGATTAAAACAACAACAACAACAAAAGATGAAGAAGCGGAGAAACACGAGAGAAAAATGCATGACTGATGATAAAAGCAATGAGTTATATGTGGTCTTTACAAATGAAACAGAAGCTGTACTGCTTATGAAAATGAGACGCTGACTGCAAGAAATGGAAAGGGGGAAATATGAAGCCAATATTTGTCATTCTCTCTTTCCTATCTCTCTTTCTCGCTTCCGCTCATACAAACCAATAACAACCAATATAACTTAAATACTGTGAAAAGTCTATGCGAGCAAATGAAGCCTTTTTTTTCTTTCCTTCCTTTTACAAAAACTAAGAATATCAATCTTCTGAAAAAGCTTCGGATATCAGACCGAAAAAACGAAAGGAGATGCAGCAAGTGAGGATATCCCTGACGATTATGAATGAGGAAAAAGCCATCATTCCTCACGACTCAATTTCAATGAGGAACTTTGTGCGCGTCCAAAGAGATGAGTCAATGGCGAAAAGAACGGACCGCATGAGAA
>NC_091550.1:36493794-36506294 GCF_042767895.1 Penaeus vannamei | reverse complement strand
GGGAAGAGTGGTTATCCTCCGCTTCTCTTGTTCGTCTCTGCTTCTCTCTCCGCCCTCGATGAGTCAAAGGCAGAACTCCCGCCCCTCTTTTCTACCTTTTGTGTAAAAAGCTGTTTAGTACCACTTCACTGTAAGAGCTTTTTATGGAGAACACTACATGCTTTGGGTTTTATTCGTTGTAACCGGTTTTATTGCTGTACTTTGTCGGTTAAGAGGATAGGATGAATATGATTCTTTATTGATATCACAATTCCCATATTTTTTTTTACATAATATTTTCCCCTCTTTTTTTCCAAAGCCCTTACTTTAATATCTTTATTTCATATATTTCATAAATTCATTCTTAATCGGAATAGCGTATAAAATAATCGTGCACACACAAAAATCAAAGGACAACTTCAATAAAGCTGTATAGTAACACGGCGACCCTCAGGCGCGCAAAATTCCACCAGTTGGAGGGTGAAAGTAATATGAATTTGCCCGCGGTTTGATTGTTATCTACGTATGCACAAAGTGCAAATATGTGTGTGTGTGTGTGTGTGTGTATGTGTGTGTGTGTGTGTGTGTGTGTGTGCGTGCGTGCGTGTGCTCATGCAAATTAGTACGATAACGAATGGAAAAAAAATTAAGGGAGAAATGAATATATAATACATTATATTGTAAGTTGCCCTATTTTTCAAATGAATTTGATCCACGTGTAAAATGCGACATATTTCTTCTGTTTTTGAAAGTCACCTATAAAGAGATGAGAGTGAACAATGTGCAATTTTTACAGAAATCTCGAAGGACGTTGAAACCCATGCAGGGAACAACAAATTCCTCAAGATGTGCGAAAGAGGAGCTAAGAAGATAACGAGTTAGAAGGAGACTAAGCGAAGCATGGAGACAGAAAGGACAAGAAACATGAGCAAGCTACGGTTTGGTTTGGTTTGCTTCGCCTTACCGAATTCATCAAGAACAGTCCCAACCTCCAGCTTGCTATCAATGTAAACAAACTACTTTAATATGAGACGACTCGTTTCCCTTCATGGCGGGTGACAGAATTATGTACGGAAGAAAACAGACTGGACGCTATAGTAATGATAGTGAAATTACCGACGTCGAAAGCTTTCCTTACCTTCTGTGAGGATTTCAACCTCCCCCCCCCCACCGGACCACACCCATCACCTACCCCCCCACCCCCTCCTTTCCTTAATTCTTCTGTCCCTCTCGTGAGCGGTGCCATGCACGTCCAGCTGAACGTGCATCTATATTTTTTTTAGACAAGTCGCTAGGCCTTCTTTGCTTTCCCTTCCAGATGTCTCTCCGATGTCTTCTCCGACTCTGTGATATGGGAGGGTTGTGAGTTTTCCAGCCTCCTCCCCCCAGGCCTTACCCATCACCAACCCCCTCCCCCTCCTTTCCCCAATCCTTCTGTCTCTCGCGTACTTATTCGGACCCTCTTCTCGTCCTTATTTTTCAATCTCCTCTACTTCTATTTCTACTATTTTCCCTTGGTTGTTTTACCTTTTATCTTTATGTCTAACTTATCCTGCCTTCATCCTATCCTTATCCTATCCAGCATCCTTCCGTAATCCACAGGGCGAGTCCTGCATGTATTTTACGTTTGTTTACATCTTTTGTTTATATCTTGAATAAATATACATTGAATTCTTTCGTCATCCACACATATTTTTACAGAGATTCGTATGGTTAACGAATAACAGGACATCCACATCTGTTGTGAGTGTAACTTTCTTTTACCTTATGCATCTTAAGTTTGAATTTATTCTTTAGTGGTTTCTTCGTACATTTATCTTTTTAATTATTCGTTTGCAATGAGAGAATTTTATCGATTCTATTATCTTAATTCCTGAATCGCGGGGGATTGTTTTACGTATCCTTTATGGTAGCTGTAATTTCCTTAATTATTTCACTTTTTCCTGCTTTTTTGATTGATTTATCTTGTGTATATTTTCTTTGTGTATTTAATTTCTTTTTTCTTGTTTGAATGTTGTTAAACGCTAAACTTCCGTTCATGTAAGCCCATGAACCTCCCCGTTCTTATACAATAAACGGAGTGGATACTCTGATTTTGTTATTACTTTACCCTTTGGATTACCTGTCTCGGCTTACAAAGTGGAAGCTGAAACAAGGTTGTTCTGTTCCTTTTACTTGCCTACGTGCGTTTATGCTGGACGAGCTATTTTTGTTATCTATATTGTTTTACTTTGAATTGTGTGTTTTATCTTTTGCTTTTTACGTGCTTTGAATTTTGCTTATTTTAACCTTGCATTTTTTATTTTTTTATTGTTATTATTATGAATGCTTTACCCTTTTACTCGTCTTTTACTTGAACATTTACATCAGCTTTTACTTTTTACGACTTTTCTGTATTTTTATTTATTTATCTATTTTTTTTTATTATTATTTTTTTCTCATTTCACCTTTTACTAACCGTCGTATAAATGTCAGCTCTTTTTACCGTTTTCAAGCTCTTCTGACGTATTATTTTGTCATTCTTAAGCCCTTCTGACACTTGCAATCAGTTTTACTATGGTGCATTCTGCACATTCTTTATTCATTTTAGGATTTTGTATTTTATTATCATATATCATCTTCGCATTGGTCACGCTCCTTACAGGCCTGTGGTAGTCGGCTTGTGAGGTCGAGTGGGGTCTGAGCCGTCAGCTTGGCCCCCACACCCCCTTTTCGAGGAATGAACGGGGTCCCTCATATTCCTTGGGCCCTAAGCCTGGTCTTCCGCTTCAACTGAAGAAGATAAAAGAAATGAGAATTAAAAAAAAAAAATGTAGCATAAACGATAGGATACGCTAAGTAAAAATTAAGTAAAAAAAAAGAAAAAAAAAGAAAAAAAAAAGCGGTAGTTTGAAAAAAAATATATATATATGTTTCTATATATATATGCATATATGTATACGTAAAGAAAGAGAGAGAGATTAATAAATATATACACATGTGTGTATGTCTGAGTGAGAGTGAGAGTGAGTGTGTGCGTGTGCGTGTGTGCGTGTGACTGAACATCTGGTCCCTTTTATGCAAAGGCTTCCATGGCCATCATTGAATGTGAATTTGCTTACAACGTAATAGGAATCTGAAACGCAAACCATGTCCCTCGCACGAGTACTAACTGAATCTGATTTCGCTGATATGCTAATCACGTGGCCAAATGCAGTCGCATTCTTTTCGCTTGCAAAAGTTTCTGCCAAAGGAGTGGTTTCGAACAACTGAATGCTTCACGATTGAAATATTTAGGCCCGATAACCAAGCCTCTATTACATAGGATGTAATGGGATTGTGCATGTATTAATATTAATGAAAGTACGGAAAGCCGACACAGCGTGTTTTTCTATTAAGAAAATACTTTCTGACAGAACTAATACTTCGTCTTGGAGTTTTAGGTGGGTTATGCAGTCCCTTGTATTACTTTATATTAATCATCACTTATTTATTATCGACATCACCACAATCTTTTATCGGAATATGTATCTGAAACTGTATGCCAGTTTCATCATTTACAAATCAGTGTAAGCGTCTCCACATGCAGACATACAATACATATATTTCAATTTTGTAAAGAGACTAATGAGAGCGATATATATTTTTTTCTAATTCGCTCACTCGCATAACTCATGAATTGCTTAATGGCTTTCTAGGTTTGCAATTCCACCGAATCCACTTAGAATGTGAGATACGACCGAAGAAGCGAGAAGGCATCAAAACGATGCAAGAGCTTGCGAGTTGCAGTCAGGATGGCGACTCTGAAACATCATGGAGATGCGGAGAAGGCTTAATTTAGAGGCGTCGGCCGCAGGTCTGGGTTCGTCGTTGCTTCACAGAGCAGCAGAGACCTCACCACAGTCAGCACTATGAGCAGGTTCAGAAGGTAACGACTACTTTAAGAATTACATGAGGATGCCCCCGAAGCTTTTTGATGAGATCCTCGGGAGGATGAGGCCGGCTATTAGCGGACCAGGCATCAATACCCGCGCATCCCTCGATCATGGCTTGAAAATATCACTGAATCTGAGGCCCCTGGCCACTGGTGGACGAATACCTGACCCTCGAGTTCAACTATAGGGTAAGCAAGACAGCCATCTGAAGTGCCACTCCCAAAGTGTCCAGGTGAAAGTGTTCAAATTCCCTTATCTAGCTCACCTGATGAATGAAAAGAGCTGGCCATGGAATTCGATGCCGTAGGGGTCCTGGATGGCAAGTACGTCAAGATCAAGCAGCCTCCAAACTCGGGCAGCAAGTACAGATGCGTGTATATCTCAACCAGCAAGTAAAAGTTGTGCTAACAAGGCTAATAATCGGGCACACAAGATTAACTTTAGCCAAAGATGGCTAAAGTGAGGCCCATTGTGAATGATGCCAAAAGCAATTAACGGCCGCACATGTGGTGGAAAGATATGCAACATTCTCAGACCATAGATGTATATGCTTGTCTCCCCCATATACACTGATATAAGTATTTGGGGAGGACTGTGTTGTAGAAAATATTCATTTCCTAAGGGAGGCTAATCTTTTAGAAGGTATTCAATCATGCATAATATTTATGCAATGATTTTTATACTTTTAGGGCATAATATTTATGCTTTGATATTTTATGTAATATTTGCCGATATATATTCTTATTTATGAGACATTTTTTGATAGATTATTAAATATTTTTAATATTTAGATATTTCAGACCTAAAAGGTATTCAACGCTAATAACCTTCGTTGTTGACGTGGTAGCTAATTTTCAGTAATCAATCAATCAATAATTATGACCCTCGTCGACGCAGACTACAAATTCATCTGGGTGGGCACTGGCAGCGATGGACACGTCAAATGCACAGATGTTCAATGAGTCAGAGCTGAAAGTACATTCAGAACGATGTCATGGGTCTTCCACCAACTGAAAGACTCCCACAAGAAGCAGAGGCAAATGGCGATGGCGACCTACATGTTGAAGCCGTAGCCCAAGAGAAACATGTCCGAGGAGGATCTCGTCTGCCATTATCGCAACTCTAGAGGCAGGTGGCTGAAAAAAATTTGGGATTATGACTAACAAGTGGAGGTGCTTGTGAACCACCTTGTACCAGTCTGCTGATGTGGTGAGAAGCACTGTCGAGTGCAGCATCGTTTTCCATAATCTACTGCGGACAAGGAATCCCACAATTCAGAACGTAGAGGTGGACCACGTGGATGAGAACCACAATGTCCATAGAGGCTGGAGGGAAGAGACTGCCCTGGATGGTTCTGACTGACAGACCAGGTCAGGAACCGCAGTACTTCAGCGATCAGAGAAAAGGAGGGGTCCCATGGCAAGAGCAGATGATCACTCAACAGGAACTAACAAGTAATGTATGTGTTATGGCAATGGGCTTCATTGGATTTTGCCACAAGGTACTTCAATTTCTATTTAGTAAGAGTGATGATGAAAGTATACAAGTATGCATAACATATTTTTCTCTCATAATGTGATGGTTATTAGAGTGCGATATTATATAATCATCTTTTTAGACAATCTTTTGCAGTATTGATTGTATCAAGTTTCATTTTGTCTTTGTGTAAGACAATCTTCTCATAACGCATTGCAAGTATTTCATCTAATCATTTCCTTTTATATGGCTCTGTTAAAATTACATAACTAAATATTTTGTGACTAAAGTTAAATTAATTTGTTTGATGTTTTCTTTTTTTCCTAACTTAAAAAGACATCCGAGTAAAATTCAAGGTATACTATCAACCAAACTTGACCGCAATTACTTCGCAATACAATAAAACCAAACCACTGAGCACTCGTAACCAAACCTAGACACTCGCAGGTTATGCTGCTGGCTAGCGACCGTAGCGACTGAATTGCTACCGCGTTCTTAGCACGTTGCGAGTGCATATCTGGTCCCTCAACAACCGAGCGGAAGGGAGCTCGTTGCTCCTCGTGGGACCTCGACGCGCCCTCGATGGTACCTTCATGCTACCCCCAAGCAAGCGTCAGTATATGAGTAAAATTTACTTTTTCTTTGGCGGTCGCAACGTCGTCTCTTTGCGATGGAAACCTTCTTTTGGCCGTATTTCGTAGCTTGCTCATTTTCTACAAAGCTTTTATAACATGGAGGTAATTTATCCTTTATATGCTTTGAATATTTGATTTTTGTGTTTAGAATGATACGGCCTAGATTACAGCCCCTACTTTGTGCTTCAAAGAATATAAATCAATAGTTTTAAGTGTAAAATCTTGACATTATCTTTGATGAGTGAGATTTTCGTCATTTAAAAAAAGGACAATATGTCCTGTCTTTTGTTCCTTGTCATCCTCCCCGCCGTCTCTGTCTTAGGTCATCCTCCAGCAGCCTGAGATTGCCGGCTGCATCTTCTGCGCATCCTTGGCTTCAGTTTTCAATAATGCAATTCCATCTTATCATCTGCTTCCTCCGAGCCCTTTCTCAGCCACTTGATTTTGCCATACTCTCATGTCTTTCACGTTTTCTTTCCTTTTTTGATATGCCTAAGCCAGCCTCGCCTTATCATGCCATGAATAGAAACCAATCCTGAAATTCTTTCAAATCTCTTTATTCTTCTCAGGCACTGAACTAATATCCATCGCGGCATCAAAGCGGGAATCCTCTCCTGCAGATCTTGCTCATACTGTGTGTGTGTGTGTGTGTATATACATATATATATATATATATATATATATATATATATATATATATATATATATATATATATATATATATATGAATATCTATAAAGATATAAATACATACATATATATACATACATATATAGATAGAGAGGTAGATAGATAGACAGATACATTTTTGTTCCCCACCACTGAAATCATCTCGGAGGTCAGAGCCCGGGCACAACTGCTCCAGTCGAAAGGCCCGCGTCTGTCAGTTCATCAACAAAGTCGTTATCGCCTCGACTGCCACTTGGATGGCCGGATAGTTGTCACTCCTATGAAATTCATACCTGAGGTGTCACTCCTTTGTTATGTCGATCATGGGATATGGCATTCCTTTGAACAGAACCGGCGTGTGTGTGTGTGTGTGTGTGTGTGTGTGCAATTACGTATGTATACATGTGTGTGTAGATGTATGTACGACTACACACATTTTGTTCTTTATCAGACCTACCATCTCTCCACCCCCCTCTCTCTATCTCTGTTTCCTCTCTCTCTCTCTCTCCTCAGGCGAGCGTATGTGCGTATATATATATATATATATATATATATATATATATATATATATATATATATATATATATATTTATAAAGATAGATTTAGACGTTAAAAAACGTCCTTCTCAAGGTCGACCCCTTGTCATCCCCCCTTCGCCATACACAACATAAGCTGAAAAAGCCATTCCATCATGAAACATGGCAAAGGACTCTCTCTGCCAGTCACGCACTCTTTTGTTCATGTCCCCCCCCCCCCAGGAAAGAAAAAAACGTTTTTTTCTGAACATTGGAATTCAGTATAACAGGTCGTCCTTACTTTCCTAGCATAAAGGTATGTTCATCGAGTTAACATTTATTCCATTGCATTGGTGTCGGTCCAGCTTTGTTTTGGTCCTTGCATATTCAGCAACTCGAGCAGCATATTGCCCCCACTGGCCGGGTAAAAGACATGGAGAGCCAATCTAATAGGCAAGAGATAGAGCATGGGAATGGTAGAAATGTTTGATGAAATTAGAATACGAGAGAAAAGGAAAAGGCAGATGAAAAATGTCAGGGCACGGAGTCCTGTCGTGTGATCTATATGTAAATTCACACGCCTTGTAAGTTTCTTAAGAATTAACGCATGTATAACAGGGAATACCAACGCATTTGCATATATGTGCATATGTATACATTTGTAGGCATACATATACATATTTATGTGTGTGTGTGTGTGTGTGTGTGTGTAGTGTGTGTGTGTGTGTGTGTGTAGTGTGTGTGTGTGTGTGTGTGTGTGTGTGTGTGTGTGTGTGTGTGTGTGTGTGTGTGTGTGTGTGTGTGTGTGTGTGTACACATATAAGTATATGTGTATATGTATATAAGTATATATATACATATATATATTGTATGTGCATGATCTGTGCTTGCAATAATAGGAATGGAAGCAAAGCCTGGAAAGCATGATGCGGAACAGCCGGTGCCTGCCGCCTTTTATCTCTTGGAAGGGAATCTCGTTGCACTCGAGTTGCAACAAAGATGCACTGCGCTTGAAGACCAGCATTGCCTCTGATGTTTGAAATGAGTTCTTGCATAGTAATACACGAGGTATGACTGCAATGCAAAGCCATGCAATAATCATGCACTGAAATTTCAACTTTCGTTTCTCAAATGTCCTTTGTGTTACATATGGAACTGTAAGATTAAACAAGAAAACAGATACTACCGGTCATATTTGAGAATCAGTACGTTATCGAGATCAAATGATATGTCGTTTTGATGTGAAACCTTCTGCAGTAATATTCCGGCATAGCATTCATAAATCAGACCAAACCACACTTGCCTGAACCTATCTGAACCGAAATATGCACTAACCCAGCCAAACATGACTGAACCTAAACCTAATCTCATCCTAGCTAGCTTAACAGGACTTGAATATACACTAAACTAAGGCTAACCTAAACTAAACTAAACTGGACCTAACTTAATCTAATCTGAATGTAATCTAATCCTAACAAACTTAACCAAACTTAAATCTAAGTTAAACTAAGCTTAACCATAAGCCAAGCCAAGCCAAGCCAAGCCAAACAGACCCAAGCCAAGCCAAGACTAACCTAAGATAAGCTGAACTATACTAACGTAACCTAACCCTTCTATACTGTGAAGTCTTGTATGAACTCAAATCAAGTGAACAGCGAACGGAATTATGACCTATGTAGATAGTATCCTGCAGTGGTGGTCGCAATATTAGTAATAGTAATGCGGCTTCTGCTGCTTCTGCTAAGGAGGCGGATAACAATTATGAAAACAATAAAAAACACTCATGATAAATATGGTAGCAAAAACAATAATGATAATATCAATAATGCTAACCAAAGGACAACAGCATCAGCCGCATTAACATATCTGAATAATCATATAAAAAAACAGAAAAGAAAAACAATATATCTATATAATATATATATATTGGAAATTGAAAAAGCAATAATAGGAGTGATATTAATTAGACGATTAATCATATCGCTGAAAAAGCAGAATCAAGAAATTAAAAATAATAATACAAAAGCTGTAAGAATAACACCAATATCAAACATAATAATTAGGGTAATAAATTTTTAATGATAATAATAACTAAACGACAAAAGCATTAACCGTCATCGCATAATCATACATCATAAAATTGAAGAAAAAGGTTAAAAAACTGGAAAAAATAGAGCTAAACAAATGCAAAAGTCGCAAGAATAATCAATACAAGTAACAAAAACAACAGCAACGTAAAACCCGCTTTACCGCAGCTGTCACCATGAAAAAATTACCCACGTTAAAATGCCGAGTGTGTGAATAGGCCTACATTTCCTGAATAGCTGTTGATAACAACTCGGTTACGAAGCGAGATGGTAATTAATTACATGTCTCATCCTTTGTAACTAACAACAATGAAATAATAATAAGAAAAAAACAAACAAACTGAAAAGAAATGAAGAAAATGAGAAAGAGAGAGAGAGATAGATAGATAGATAGATAGATAGATAGAGAGAGAGAGAGAGAGAGAGAGAGAGAGAGCTGGATACATTATTAGAGAGAGAGAGAGAAAAAAAAAATCTAGATTTTGTCTATTTGTAATCAGATGTAGCGCGTGGGAAGAAGGTTGGGGGGGGGGGGAGTGTAAACGGTTGATCAGCACTATATGTATATATATGTATATATATATATATATATATATATATATATATATATATATATATATATATATATATATATATATATATATCCATACAAACCTATATGCATATAAACATACATACACACATACACATACCCACACTCATACATATACATATACATACATACATACATATATATATATATATATATATATATATATATATATATATATATATATATATATATATATATATACACACATATATATATATATATATATATATATATATATATATATATATATATATATATATATATATATATATATATATATATATATATATATATATATATATATATGTGTGTGTGTGTGTGTGTGTGTGTGTGTGTGTGTGTGTGTATATATGTATGTATATATATATATATATATATATATATATATATATATATATATATATATATATATATATATATATATTTAGACCAAGGATTTACCATAAGAAAGGATTATTTTTTTGTTCTCCAAAGTTTTTACCAGAAAAATATTAGTGAGAGTAAAACATGCGTACGCGATAAAATTCAATTGAGAATTTGCGCTATTCTTCGGCCATATTTTCCCAGGCACTCTACCCGACACTTTAACGCTCAGTCGATACCTTAAGTCGGTAAATTCTGTTTTATTCCTCTATTCATCTCCAGCGCTGAGCTTTTTCTGTCAAGTACCTTTTTCACGAACGTTTTATTTATTCTCCCGCGTTTCGTACACCTTTTTTCCGTCCTCGGAGATTTAAAATGGCGTTTATTTACTCCTCGACGCAGGCCAGTAGAAGCGAAAGAGATCGTATATTAAGAGAGATGCCACTTACCTTATACTCTACGGAGAATAAAAATGTGGCTTGGGGTAGTCTTCCTGGTTTCGTAGCTTCTTCTGAACTTCTCTTACAATCGATAAATTTTCTTTGTCATTATCATGTTCTGTTCACGGACGCAGAGGAATCGATCTTGTTCCCGTTCGTTGCTGCCTCGATTCCAGTGTGCCGTGTCCCTGCTTCCTCGTTTACATAATAATAGGGAACTGGGAAATATGTCTCCTTTCTCTGTGTTTTGAAATTCATGCATAAACTATAATGATGCACAGAGAAAAAGCGATGGATAGAGAGGGGAGAGAGGCGGAAGTAATATTAAAAGTATGCTTTTAGGATTCCATGAATGTCAGGAATTTTTGAATTCATGAAACCTCATATATGAATAGTTTATAATGGCAGAAGCGTACAAAGGATTTTGTTTAAATATGCAATACCATTCTTTTTAAAGCTATTTGATTTGTCTCTTCCTGTGGTTGTTGATTATGTGAGGCGACAGAAACAATGCTGAATAATAAAGGTGATGATAATGAGAACGATAATGATAAATATAATGATAATAATAATAACTTTCAGTACCAGTGTATAGGCTTGGTATTAATCTAATAACTTAGGTTGGAATTCCTCAGTCTCAGATTCTTCTAGTATGATTCAAGAGAATTCTTATTGAATAATTCCTCTTAAGGTTGATTTGTATACAAGCAGCCTACGACTGATATCACAGTGGTGTTTTACATTATCAGGAAGTCCAAAGATACAATCTAGGGTGGATCAGGTGCTGAGATCATAACAAATACATATGTCCCTGTCAACCGACTGTGCCTCAACCTGAAAAAAGCTGTTGAAAATATTCACACGATAACGGTAATTTATTGAGGTATAGTCTTCAAACTCCTCAGCACGATTCATGCTATACTGTCTCTTGTCCCCCGCCAGCAGTGTCCAAAGTCTTATATGCCAGGGATCATTGCAATTCTCAACCTCAGTCCCGAACAGTAAGCAATTCATCCATGGCCTCTGGTACCTTTGGGAAACCAAGCTCTGCCTTGTTCTCAGGTGCTCAGCCGTGGATTAAACATTTTACATTGGAAAGTGTTCCGTGGTGCTACAGGGCCTCCATCGGGTTGCAAAGTGCCGTGGAAGTAGTAAAGGTGGCCACATCAACATCCTAAATACAGGAATCCTCCAATGAATGCTGACAAGCATGTGATCAAGCTCATTGGCTACAGTATCTTGATTGCTTTATCATGTTGGCTGTTCTCACCATCAATGTCTACAGTTGAGCATTTAACAAATATCTTACTGAGGACAGCAAGTATATAGCATCTCTTACAACAAACTTTATGTATTTTAGTGGAAATATATTAAGCAGATAGGGAATATGCAATTAGACAGTAGACATCATCTACTACCAAAGATTAGAGTCACCTGGAGGAGGAAAGTGTACTGGAGATTATGATTACCCTATGAAGATAGTAATGGTCGCTATGGCTCGATTCATAATAAGTGCAACCACCCCCACTAAATTTACTGCTGCCAGACCTTCTAACCTTTGGAAGGGCAGTCACTTTCACCTTCATGTGTTTCAGTTTCCTCCATAGTATGACTGTCGATCGTCCTGACACAAAAACCAAATGTTCCATATCGCAATCTGGATGGAGCATGACTGGAAATGACCAGTAGGACCAGTAGGCAGTCAATTGGGGAAGTGTCACTTTGGTCGTCTTCCACAGCATCACTCAAAATAAAGGTTGGCAACGATCCACATGCAAGGTTCCTGGAGGCTTTACCCTGCATGGCTTATACTGCAATGGCATCGCCAG
>NC_091550.1:36483794-36486294 GCF_042767895.1 Penaeus vannamei | reverse complement strand
AAGTCTGGAGAAATTTAATGGAATCAAAAGAACGATCAAGCAGTCTTACGTATGAGTCTGCTACTATTAGCCTAGTTGCCGGAGAAGGAATATCTACATACAGAGAAGTATCATCAGCATATGCCAACATTTTATTAGTAATACCAGACCACATATCGCTTGAATACAAGATAAAGAGCAATGGGCCAAGAACACTAACCTGAGGAACCCCAGAAGATACATGAGAATACGAGCTAAAACTACCATCAACATGAACACGCTGCTGCCTACCAGTTAAAATTTCAGGTAAAATACTTAAAACTTTACCACCTACACCAAAAGACTGTAACTTAAAAATTAAACCCTTGTGATTAACAGTGTCAAAAGCTGCACTAAAATCCAGCGAGACGTCTTGACTCATGACCCTTATCTAAAGCAGACTGAATTTCATGCACCAACATAAGCAGTGCATTATTGCAGCCGAGTCCCTTTCTAAAACCAAACTGAGTCTCTGGAAGAAACAGTCTCAAATGTACAGAAAGACTTTTAACCACCAAACGTTCAAAAACCTTGGATAAAATTGGTGTAATTGAAATGGGCCTATATTCGGTAGGTGAAGACTGTAGTGGGCCCTTGGGAATAGGGGTAACATTACCAAAGCGCCAGCAATCTGGGAATGACCCATTACAAACTAAAAGGCGTAAGATTACGGCTAATTTAGGAGCTAATTGGCCATTTAGTCTTTTTAAAATCAAAGGAAACAAGCCATTAGGGTCTACTCCACCATATTCATCTAGTTCAGATAACAGATACTTGATTTCAGAGGACCTGAAAGCAAATGAATTACAGCATGGCAATGGGTGACATGAAGGAGGAAGTTCAATATCTTCAAAACTTTGTTTTGAAATAAAACAATCTGCTAACAAGGTAGCTTTCTCAAACGGACTATCCGTAACACTATCATCAAGTTCCATTAATAGAAGATTGGAAGACTCAAGACCAGAGATGTTTTTAGTGTTGACCACCATTTACGCGGCTGTGAGACTTGTGAGAGAACTTCTTTCAAGTGAGCATTATATTCAGATTTAGCCTTCTTACAAACATTAGTTGCTGTATTTCGCATGGCAACATAATTCTCCCAACAAAGATGAGTACGGTTAGCAGACCAGAGATTGTAGGCAGCATGTTTGTCCTATAAGCCTGATGACACCGTTCATTAAACCATGCTGTATCATGTGAACGAGATTTCAGAGTTTTGCTGGGTACAAACTTCGTTATGATGTCCAACAGTAACAAATTAAAAGCTTTAACAGGACAAGGAGCATTGTAAACATTTCGCCAAACAATGCTATTAAAGGCATGGTAGACATCATTCCAGTTAATTCTAGATTTTAAGACGACTTGTCTAGTTAGCATAAAATCTGGCATAGGGAAGTCCAGCTGGATCCTACATGCTAGACTACAGTGGTCGGAAGAATCTATTGGCGCGATGGAGTCTACATCAACTACCCCTCTCACATCAGTTAGCAAAAGATCCAAAAGATTGCCACTCCTGTGAGTTGCACCACGGACTAACTGCTCACACCCAACCACATCTGCAAAATCTAATGCAGAAATGCCATGTCGGTCAGTTGGGGACACAGAATTAAGCCAGTCTCGGTGGTGAGCATTAAAATCACCTATAAATATAAAACAAGATTTAATATCATTCTCTTGAATAGAAATGTACGAAGTCAACAAACAATCATAAATACTGTCATCAGAGTTGGGACTTCTATAAAGACTAAAAATGTAAAAATTATCAAAACGACTACACACTCTCACAACCATGTATTCGGGACAACCACATTCATACTTTGTAAAACGACTAGCATGAAAACCAACTCTAGAATATAAACACAAACCTTGGGCTCGAGGAATGGAATTCCTACGTAGCAACAAGGGTTTATTAAAATTGGGTAAAGGTAACTCTGACGTGTGCCTCATGTCTGAAACCAGAGTTTCAGCACAACAAATAATGTCAAATTTTGCCGAGATAACTGTTCATTCAAATTCCCATGAGGGCCACGAATATTACTAAAAAGTAAATTACAATACCTTGGACGGCAAGGACCAGGATTCAGCTCAACATCACCAGACAGCAAAACAACAATTCCACATAAAAATAACAAAAACATAAATTTGAGAAAGAACTCAATTACACAAAACCCAGAGATTCTTAGCACCCCCTGACCACTGAAGGCCTGCTGGGGACTGGGGGCCATGGCTATATCGACATTCATGATTGTAATAAGAAAAGGAGAAGGTAAGAAAAAAAATGTGTAAAAGGAAGGAAAACAAGAACTGCAGGGATGTGCCTTCCTGCAATAGGGAGATGGCTGAACTCAGGAATGTTGGGCACACAACTATGGCTACAATTCAGAGGGTCCACCTCAAGGATGCCGTTGGTAGCTAAACTACTCATCCGTCTTTGCTATGGCAGCAGGGATACCTAGAGCCCTTATGACATGAACACATACGC
>NC_091550.1:36418853-36423853 GCF_042767895.1 Penaeus vannamei | reverse complement strand
GTGTGTTCGTAAATAAACGTAAATAAAAGTTTGGCAATTTCGTAGCAACTTTTGCTTTCGATAGGTTTCCAATGGGAAATTTCCGTCGATTTGCCATCGCGACCAAGGGGAGTGGTTTATATCCTCTGAAATAAAGGGCGCTTGGAATTCTCTCTCGGGACTGGAAGTGACCAACTGCTCATGCTGATAAACCCCAAAACATTTCCGTCACTCATGCCTACCTTTTTTTAATACCTTTTATTATCTGACATTATATTAATATTGTTCTGAATATATTTAGGAAAATTAGAGAAGTAACTTACAGTTGTTGGTTTCTACCCAAAGGTGTCTATTTTTTCTTCGAATACATGTCGATCGACTTTATTTCCAAGTTTTAATGGCACGAACAACTCTCGTGCGCCGGTCAGATTCACTGTGAGACTTTCAAAACATGACTCATTCATTAGAAACAGATAAAAACGAACAGTACTTGAAATATACGAGAATGATATTACAATCAATTGGCGAAACAAGCGTGATTAACCAAGAAAAAATATTACGAATAATTAATGAAACAAATATAATGAAAGAAACAAGCAGTAAAAAACAAACGGAGAGTTAAAAGATATAATAAAACTGACAAGCAGAATGACATATACAAAGAACAACCTTACATGTAATACTTTACACTAAAATATATTCTTGGGTAAATAAACGTATGTAATTACTGTAATTACACAATGAACAATGATGACCGGAAAAGTTTAACAAAGGATAGGTCCCCGAGATCAAACTCCATGGGTTTGTGGAACGAAGATGAAAACAACGGGAGAGAGAAGAAGCGAAGAGAAAACCGAGAAAGGGAAGAAGTGAGTTCCAATGAGAGTGGAGTAAGAAGGTAAGAAACAAGTAAGTGATTACAAACGGTGATGGATTCGAGGCTGAGATCCCACATGTTCTTTTTCCTTTGTCTTTCTTTACCTATTCTTATTTTTATTTATTTTTAGTATTTTATTTATTTATTCATTTTTGTAAGGGGATGCTTTAGGAAAACAGGTTACTATACGGTTGAAAAAGAGTATTTTTGCCTTCGTTACTACTTTGGTCATGTCCTCGTTAACATTTTTTTAGAGACCGATACAGCCCTTTCGGCTTCTGATAATGTGTTATCTATATGATATTCTGAGTCTGCATTACGAGCATAGTGTGCTGTTCCATTTGCACTATATCTTCGGTCGTTATATCGAGGAAAGGGAGGAAGGTGTAGTGTTTGTCCACTTTAGAAAAAAAAAAAGTATAATGCACATTTGAAGTCTGGCATGAAAACGATATCAGAGAATAGAAATGTCCAAACCTTTCCGAGATGCCTGGTTTCCTACCCTCATTTCCACACAACCAACTGGAACAAAAGCTTGGTTCTCTTTTGAACTGCACCCTCCTCTGCTTAGGAAAGATCTTCAAGATGACTGCAACGACACTGCCTCGCGCTCTATCGATTGGAAACCACTACATGCCTGGTATAAATTCCTTGAGATGATCTGATGTACGTTATCTAAGGCGGTGTTGTCCAAACTGGGGTCCGCGTACCTTTGGGGGTACGTAACGTAGATCTTAAGGGTACGTGAACAAACAAGGAACATACACACACACACACATACACACACAGAAATATTACATGTTCTATGAATCATTTTTTAATTCGTCAATTAAATTAGAATTTATTGACCAACACTACTACAATGTAGTCTTTTCATGATTATTATATTTGCATTATTCTAAGTAAAACAGTTTGTTTACACACACGTAACTGTACAAGAAGGTAATAAAGGGTACAGTAGGCGAAAATATTTGGACAACATTGATCTAAGTGTTATTATTAAGGTCTTGAAGTCTTTGTCGGAGCATGTCGGTCCCTTTTCATGGGTTTATCCTTAGCTTAGCCCGCTATTACTCTATCCCTATTTAGAGTTATTCAGTACCTTAGATCATTAGTTGTAGTGGACATAACAGAAACAACTGATTATCTGTATAAATTAACTAGTAATGTTAATTAACATCACCCGACCACAGTAAACAAAGATGGTGATAAGAATGATAATGATAACGATGATGATGTGGATGACGAGAATAGCGACGATAATAATGTTAATGATGAAAAAGCCATCAATGACTACCTGTATATCATAAAGAATTTATACACAAGTAATACGAGCAATAAATTTGCAATATTTACCTGAAGATTTCAATAATAAAAATCACATTATTATTATTAATACATCTGAAAAATTAATTCCTTTCTTATTGGTATCAATAGTAATAAAATCACAAGAGACATAACATTTGTAACTTATTCAGAAATATATACTGCTACATCATAGAGTGAAAGCGCTTGAAGGAAAAGTCTGGATTGTTCTTTGGTTAGGTATAGGAAACACGTCGCCAGCGCTTTTAAGTCAAAATTGCCTTTACATTTTAACTCACGAATTTTTGTTCGCCAATAAGAGAAAGAAAGAAAAAAAATGTATTCTGACAGAATAGCCTGTTCGCTTTTTCCTTTCCCATTTCTTGTCAAGTGTTTTTATGGGCACATGAAACGGAAAACAAAAACACCAATCGTACAATACCCAACACACAAAATGGCAAGAAAGTTTATAACACGGCAGGAAGAAAACCGGTGCAACCCAAAGTGAGGGCAAAGGCGGGGGTTCCCTATGGAGACTAGGATCCTTCCCTGGTTTCGACATTCATCGATATGAAATCCCCGTCTCATCACATGGCGAGAGCTGTTGGTGTCCCGGGCCGGCCACACTGGCAAGAATAATGATATATATATATATATATATATATATATATATATATATATATATATATATATATATATATATATATATATATATATATATATTTGTGTGTATGTGTTTATATTTATGTATATATTCATCCATATATATATATTTATATATATATATGTATATCTTTGTGTGTATGTGTTTATATATATGTATATATTTATTCATATATATATATATATATATATATATATATATATACATACATATATATATATATATATATATATATATATATATATGTATTATATATACATATATACTATATGTACTATACACATATATATGTGTGTGTGTGTGTATTTGTGTACACACATATTTATATATATACACGTGTGTGTGTGTGTGAATGTATATACTATATATGTGATGAAAAAATCTCTATCAATTGATATATGTAAATGAATAAATACACACACACACACACACACACATACATACTCCTGCATAGCTATATGTGAGCTATCCAGAGGCCTATAATACATACTTGTATGTTTGTGCTTTGTCTTTGTCCATACCTATACTTACCTGTGTGCATAAGCTTATGTAGAAAATGAAGGTTTATTTATGACTGAATCTCTAATTTAGTAATTCGAAGTCTTAAAGTTTCAGCTTCCTTCGCAATGCCGAAGCTGGAGTTAAGCTAAAAATCACAGCAACAAAACTTAAGGAATATAAATGAAAGTTTGGAAGATACATTTTATCTCGTGAATTTTGGAGCGAGTGAAGGAACGAGGTCTGCTGGAACAATGAATATCATCTTTGTTATTGTTATCTTTGACCATTGATCATTGTTATCATTCCTATTATCATTAGAATAATAGTTATTATTGTCTTCATAATCATTACTATCTCTATTATTATCATTGCTATTACTGGTGGTGGTAGCTGTATTAGTATAATGATAGTGGTACAGCCTTGCAAAAACACCAGCCTTGTTCTTTTTTAATTTTGGTTTTCATAGTGATTTCATAACGGTTTTCTGGCTCTCACTTTGTCATCCAAGGAGCAAATAATTTCCAGTGAGCTTCTTGTCTTCAGTTTGTCGGTGGGTGTATATTTATATTATTTATATATCATTGCCATTTTTAATACATATTTTATTTACAAAAGTTTACACCTGATTTGATATAATAAACAGCATTCATATTATAATAAAATTCACTATTAATAAAACTATAGGTTTGGTTTTGCACCGTTCTTACCGGTACAGTTGGCTCAGAACACCATCAGATTTCGCCATGAAGTGACAGACGGGAATTTCACTTCGATGCATGTCTAGACCCGGAAACTATCTTTCCCTCACTTTGAGTTGCACCGTTTTTCTTCTTCCTGCCGTGTCCAAAACTTCCTTGCCGTTTTCTGTGTTGGGTATTGTACGATTGGTGTTTTTGTTTTCCTTTTCATGTGCTCATAAAAACACTTGACAAGAAATGGGAAAGGAAAAAGCGAACAGGCTATTCTGTCAGAATGCATTTTTCTTTTCTTTCTTTCTTTTCTTGGCGAACAAAAATTCGTGAGCTAAAATGCAAAGCCAGTTTTGACTTAAAAGCACTGGCGACGTGTTTCCTATACCCAACCAAAGAACAATCCAGACTTTTCCTTCAAGCACTTTCACTTTAAGATGTATATATACATCTGAATAAGTGACAAGCGATTTTGTTGGTATTGATGTCAATGAGAAAGGATTTTTTTTCTTCTTTTTCTTTTGCCATATTGTTGAAATTTGCTTCTATTCTTGAAATGTTTGCTTCGTCATTAATTAAAATCTACCGAGTGCATTTAACATATGCGTTCGCCGATGCCCAAAGCAGCATGAAATGCCGACCAAACAATAATGTCAAAACATATTATATCATAAAATTTACTTGAATATAGTAAAAATCACTTAAAAGCTTGTGTTGAATATTAACTCTAGATATCGGCGGCAGTTTATTAGTAAGAATATGTTTTATTATGTAAAGTAAAGCCGACATTATCATAATTATCATTATTTTCAATGCAATAACAACAATAGTATCTAGTAGCTGATTTCGGAGTAGATAATTTTTCGTCGTCATCATCTTCATATTCATCGGTTCTGTTCTCATTATATCAATGATTTTGTAGCTATCATATATATATATATATATATATATATATATATATATATATATATATATATATATAAAT
>NC_091550.1:36403853-36413853 GCF_042767895.1 Penaeus vannamei | reverse complement strand
AAATGTATTGGTAAATCCAATGATAATGCTTGGGAAAAATCCAGCAAATATAAACTCATACAGATTTATAAATAGGATTTCAAGTCTAGGAAAGATATACGAAAACATAACAAACATAATAAATTAGTGGTTAGAGAAAGGCAAAAAGCTAGATGAAGACCAGACATGATTTAGACCTATCAACCACGGACGCTTTGCATATAATAGAATCGATGATTAATAAAATTCTAAACGAAAAAAAAAAAAAACGCTTCGGTAGCCTGTCTAGACCTAGAAAAGGCTTTCGATTCTGCAAATCACGAAGCAATAATAATAAAGGCTGTTAATTTAGGTATCAATGGTAAACCACTCTGATGGTTAGAAAACTTTTCAAAATACAGAACACCAAATAACCATAGGAAAAGGTAAATCTCAAAAAGAAAAGAAGGGTATACCACAGGGTTCACCACCCAGTCCAACTTTATTTAACATCCTAATGTCGGTAATGAACTTGCCAGAAAAAATATACAAAGTAATATATGCAAATGACGTCATTATAATTTCCTAAGACAAAGATATATTTCAGGCGAAAACAGAATTAGAGAAAGCAATTAAAGACATAAAAGAATGTACTGACAAATGGGATCTTAAAATAAACATATCAAAAACCGAACTCATGTGTTTCACAAACAATAGATATACAACCAATTTGTTAAACATCGCAATTCAGGATAGCCATCAGGATACACATTCATAATTTTGTTTGCGGCTAGCCCGGACATGTCAAATGAATTTGACATGTCCGGGCTCAGCGGAAAAAGCAAATTCACCTGTCGGAGGATTAGAGGAAGAGCATCCTTTCTCATATAGCTCAGAACAAATGAGCTATCCACGGGAAAATGTGTGGTCCTGCTAACATTACTAGGAAGTAAGAGGCATGGGAGATCGTCATCGGGAGCTTCAATGCGCTGTATCATCATCCACTCAGGAACACCGCCCATTTGAAGCGGGCATTTGAGTACATGCGCACCAAGTAAGTTTACTACTGTTAATCACTTTGCATTATATATGTCTGTTATGCTCAACCACGGTTACATGGCTCTTATGGGAAGATCTGCGAGTCCAAGGCCGGAACGTATGTAAGGGAGAATGTTTTTTTTTTTTTTCACATTCTACAATTAGTTTCCGAAAAAATGCAGTTCAGGTTAAACAAATACATTTTCGTAAAAATAATTATTTAATGGTGGAGGTTTAGGTCAACTTAAGGCCATACAGGAAGGAATGTGACCAGGATATTTAAATTCACTAATATATATATATATATATATATATATATATATATATTTTTTTTTTTTTTCACACAAAAATGTGCTGATTTTTTTATAAAATATTTTTTTTTCACTAACGTATAATTAATAGATGAAGCATTAGGTTACTAATTGTGTGTATACCAGATGTAAATAATTGTATTATATTAGTTATCAGTGAGTGCAACGGCCATACTTATACATATGAATTACAGCTAAAACTGAATTGCATAATCATAAAGTCCCTTCCTCCTTGCAACACTTTTCTTCCTACTTCTTGTAGTTATCTGAATAATTTATGTAAGTATATATTTATTTATGGGGATTTTCAAATACTTCGTCTCATTCCAGTGCTAATTTTCTGATTAACACAGGGTGAAGGAAGAACACAACGTTTATACCGCAAACGGTCTGCTACAGGTGGTCCTCCACCAACGCCACCCAGATACAGCCCACTCGCTGCTGCTGATTCTCTTTTAAGGGAGAATGAGCTTGTATACGCTGCGAAGCAGTATGACAGTGATGTCAGCCAGCCAGATATTCTGATTTTACAAGAGGATATAGGTGTTTTTTTGTCATCAGCATATCCTAAGAAAATGTTACTTATGTGAAATACAAAAAATGAAAATACTTAAACAAGACATTTATAATGTTGCAACATCTTCGACATTGACATATGTCAATAATATTTTGAAATAGTTTAGTGCAAATAGGAACTAGATTATTAATTTGATTAATAAAAATATCATGTTACTGTTGCATTTCAGAATGGATTGATGAGAATGTTGATGACCGTCCAGCACTACCAGGCATCTTCACAGCATCTCCACCATCTCCATCTCCAGGTCCTGTTAACCTTTCATCTGGTATACCTTCTCGCACACCTACACCGGATCTAAGACCATTGCCTCCTATAGTTTCTCCTTCCACTTCACAGCGAAGAGGGGGCAGAAAAAGAAAACTTAGCACAAACATTAAAGAGTGCTATTCTAACATCAATGGCCGTCGGAAGGAACTGCATAAAACACAGCTGGGCCTCACAGAAGAAACTCAGCACCAACTTAGAGAAATATGCAGTGGTGTTAGGGCTGCTGCCAAAGAAGCACAACATGCCTTTGCCTCTATTGCAAGTGACTCCAAGCGGGTAGCTGATGAAGTAGTATAATTTCTGAAGGAAGCAAGAACCCTTATGAAAGCCAAATTTGAAGAAAAGTAGTATTTTTGACACTGAATAGATATTTAGTTCATTTTGTGTTAATTCCTGGTGTGATATAAGGAATTCATTTTTTCTAGTATTTAGATGCTGAGTACTTTGTTTAGTATGATATGTTGTTGATTACAATTTACTGCTGTGATAGTACATATATCTTACTGACATATGTGATATGGATTAGTCTATCATTTTATTACTGATACAAAATTAAATATTGTAAAGATACTAAAGAGTCAATTTTGACCTATACCCATCCAGGAATATAGTTTTTATTTTCTTCTAAATGTTTTTAGACACCATATGTATACAAATGATGTAACAATCCAGTGTATTTTTATAATTACCATTTTCATGTATAGCACATTTATAACCTTATATACTCGCCCCCGAGCTCATAAAGAGGATTTTGCAAGTGGTCAGCTATGCTTTGGTGACTGGCACCAGGATCCCCAAGGTGGGCTGGAAAGACTTCAAGTTGTTGGACGTGGGCACAGCAATGATGCCCGAGCAGTCCGTGAAACTTTCCTGTCCTACTTCAACAATGAGGGCAAAGTTAGTTGGCAAAATGAAAGGGCTCTTTTACATTAATGTTGCAACACTCCTCTGTCTATAGTACTTATTTCATAGATTCAATTTAGCTGTTATTTCTTTGTCAATTGTTACCATGTTGATTCATATGTCATTGTAGTCATTATGTAATCACCATATATTTTGTAAGTTAAAAAATAGACCTGAGAAAACATATGTATAAATATATTCCCATAAAAATATATGAAAAATATCACTAAACAAGATAAATAATGCATAATATTGTAAAGTAGAAAAACTGGTATTGGACTACAGCTATTTTGTATAGTAATCCAACATATATCACAAATTGATCACATAGTAAAAGGATGGCGTACATAACCAGGGAATACCTGGGAAGTTGTACATCTTCACAGTAACATAAATCATCTCTACCCCTTTACAAATTAACACCATATTTATCAACCACTTCACTACCACAAAATTAACTTTGTTTGCCACTATTTCCTTCACATCAGGATCAAATCCTCTCATCCAACTCTCTATGCTTTTTGCAAAACGGGAACAAAAATCGTCCTCGGTGTCCTGATGTAACACATTTGTCAATACTTAAGGCGACCGTCTGCTTTATTTTTTCGATTTTTCTTGCCGATTTTGATAAAACTCAAAAAGAAAAAATGAGAAAGTCGCCATGTTGAAAATGCAGCACCTGGGTCAAAGGATTCCGACTTCAGAAACGGCAAGACATTCAATTTTATTTGATTTTTGCGCAGAACTACCTTATATCTACAACTTGTTCGAGAGCGTTTTTTCGATTTCGACATTTTCTTACATTGACCACTTCTACAAGAAGTGCAGGCGAAAATTGCGAAAACGCTCTCAAACAAGTTGCAGATATTTTATTTTTCAACAAAATGAGCTATAATATGTTAATTTTGGACATATGTTGTGCCGGGAATCCTTAAACCCACCCCTAAAGGTGGAGTTCCGAGATATCGTCATTTTACGTTTCTTCATCTTTCCAAGACTATCTTGATATCAACAAAACAAGGTATAAGATTAGTCTTCCTACACCATATTCCTCTATCATCTACCTGCATTCCGAAGTCTTGCGGACATTGCCAGCACGTAACGGTTTCTCAAAATCTTAGGTATAGTGCGGAGGGGTGGCAGCAATCTGGGGGTCTATAGGCCTACATTGACCTTTTTTTTTTTTTAATTCTCAAAAATCCCCAGAAAATCATACAGCCATTCTGATTTCATGTTTGAATAGAACTATCTTTCTATTATATGCAGAAGCCATTTTTGAGAAGATGACCTTACTTTTTTCTTGGTGAATTTTTTCCGAAGGTGACTATTTTAACACCCCAATAGGAGATTTTGAAAACATATGTCACTTTTACAAGAACCACATGAAAATACTGCAAATCCTTATGACAGTATGTAATAGAACTATTATTCAGCTACAAAATGAGCTATAATACTTTAAAATCGGACCGAAAGTACGTGTGCTATGCGTAAAAATATGACGGACCTAATAATCGCGATCTTATTCCTTTTTCTTATGTTTACATTTTACATGACAAATCATGTACAGATTACTTGTATTTAATATAATTATCTATCATTTACCTATTATTGATGCCCTAATGGGGTTTTACAATGTATAATATTTGTCGAAAGAATAACTTTTCTCCAGTCGGACGGGTACCAAACGCATAATTTTCCCCGCGCGGCCGGGCCGTCCTGGACCATGAAAATCGTCTTTTTAAATCTGCGGAATAACTCTACAGGGTCACGTAGCCAAATTTCACTCTCAGACCCCGTGGGAAGACGAAAAACAATTACATGGCGATGTGAAAGTATGTATATAAGGTATATGTTTTTTTGTTTGTGTTTTCTTATCATTCTAAAAGTTATGAACACATTTTAACGAGATTTTAACTAAAGGCGAGTTTTAACCTAACTTAAACGCTTATTGCAGTATAGTGGTGATGCGGACCATGGTTTGGATCCAGGAATTTCTTTTTCTTACTCGAAAAGTTATGAACAGATTGGAATAAAAATTTTACCTGAGGTTTGTCTTAGCCTAATTAATATTCCACAAAATTTTAGTGGTGATCCGGAACATTTGGCAAAACTACCCCCCAGGGGGGGTGGGGGGAGGTTTGCATTTTCGAAATGTTTTGTTCATAGATCAAAGTAACTATGTATGATGAAAACATAAAAAGAGAAAATACACCATATGAATAACATATGTTCAGTAATTTGTATGGATTTTTTTTTAATTGTCGTTTTTTGGACGCTTGCCGGATCTTATGTGAAATTTGATAAGCTTTCATAAAACAACTTCATTTTATAATATTTCTAATCATTGCTTCACAATTGCCGATTTTCCAAGGTAACATCAAAAAAATATTTCAGTCGACATCGAAAATCGCTGCTACCACAAAAAATAACGGTCGGGTTTTGAAATGTTCAGGGGAGAACCGGGGGCCTAGAAACTTAAAATGCATTAAAGTCAATTTCGGTAAGGGGCGAAAATCGCCGAAAAATCACCAGAAGGTCCCCTTAAAGCAGTTTTTTCGATTTCGACTTTTGAAGTGACCAGTAGGATTTTTTTTTATACATTTGTTTTTACAAGAAGCACATGCAAAAATTGCAAATTCAAACTAGCACTAGATTTATTATTCAGCTACAAAATGATACATAAAACTTTTAATTTTGGACTAAAATTGCATCTGATACAGGTTTTGCACCTACAAAGGTGGTGTGTTGAGATATCGGCATTTTTCGTTTTCTTCTTTCCATGTTTATTTTGGTATCAACAATATAAAGTATAAGAAAAGTCTCTCTATACCATAATCCTCTACCATCTACCTGCATTCTGAAGTCTTCCGGACATTGCCAGCACGTAACGGTTTCTCAAAATCTGGGAATCATACAGCCATGCTGATTATATATCTGAATAGATTTTTCCTTCTACTATAATATGCTGAAGCCACATTTTAGAAGTCAACCTTACTATCTCGACACCCTAAAAAGGGATACTGAAAATACATGTCATTTTTATAAGAAGCACATGAAAATATTGCAAATCCTTACTGCGTCATACAATAGATCTTTTTCCTTTTCATTATTTATACATTTTATATGACAAATGTACGAATTATTTGTATATAATATAATTATCTATTATTTAGCTATTATTGTTGCTCTAATGGAGTTTTACAACGTACAATATTGGTCGAAAAAATAACCGTTTTCCAGTCGGACGGGTATCATACACGTTCTTTTCTCAGCGCGGCCGGGGCGTCGCACAGTAGTCAACTTTGTCTAATTCATGGCCAAAAATCTTCGGATGTGAGACTATTTCTTGCACTCGGAAAAGTGATTATATATATATATATATATATATATATATATATATATATATATATATATATATATATATATATATACTCCACATACGGTTTCAGCTGAATTAGTGTGTGCGTGTGTTCTTTCTCTCTCTCTCTCTCTCTTTTCTTTCTTTTCTTTTTTCTTTTTAAAAGTTACATCGTATTTATACCAAAATTTTCAGTTCTTACATTACTAGATTTGGCTCATGATATATCATTGGAATTATGTTAGGAAAAATAAATTTGTATTAATGTATAGAAATACTGGTTTATTAATTACATCGCAATCCAAGGTAGATTATACAACTGAACAATCGTTAATATATTTATACTTATATATATATATATATATATATATATATATATATATATATATATATATATATATATATATAATCACTATATATAGAAAAATTGTAGCAATAAACATTATTCACTGTCGTCAGTGACAGCAACAGCACCAACATCATCAGCATCAGTCATATCATCATCACTATCACTTTCATCATTTACGTCAGGCTCCTGTAAAAGTTCAACAACATCCGGGTGCAACGGTTTTCTGGTTGTACGTTTTATTTTCCGATGACTTGCAATTATTGGGTCGGACATAATGAGTAACCAGGGGATTAAATCTTCATTTATTCTAATTCTTGATTTTTTTACATGTGTGATGTTGACGAACTCCACGTAAATCCTTATTTTTGCCCTCCATTCCTTCTTCAGATGACTGTCCCACTGGTATACAGAGTTCTTGAATTACTTCTGCACCATGCAGAAGCATTTTATGCCCTGATACAGGTATATAAAACCACCGGTATTTTGAGACATAACTGTGC
This sequence comes from Penaeus vannamei, assembly GCF_042767895.1. Classification (NCBI taxonomy): domain Eukaryota; kingdom Metazoa; phylum Arthropoda; class Malacostraca; order Decapoda; family Penaeidae; genus Penaeus; species Penaeus vannamei. Next base: position 36,406,589 of record NC_091550.1, on the reverse strand, counting down.
TGTTACAAAGGCATAGGCTCTATATTTATCAGGATTAATTTCGAGGCCAGAGTTTTAAGGGCTGTGAGGAGGACCCCGAGACGTGATATTAATTTCCTGTCAACACCAGTTATCCGTGATACTAAGTCATATGCTTCAAAAAAGCGTCTCGCTGTGTTACCTCAGTATGTACTTCCTGCTCCTTGTGCAGGTTTGTCGACATTAATGCCCAGGTGTTGTTTCAGCTCCTGTATCCTTCTTTTCTCCTGTGTCATGATTTTCTTTTTTTTCCTCACCTTTTCCTGCCCATGACTTGATTTTCAGTCTGTAACTTATGTGGAGTACACATTCCATGGAGTTTTTGAGAAGATGAAGAGGGGCAATTTCATACGACAAAGTTTCCCTTTTTATTCTGTTGTTCATGATGGCATCCAAGGAATTCATGGAAGATGGATTTGTAGGAGGGTCGCACATATAACATGTGGCTGACGAGGGTGTATGGTTAGGGCTTGACATATTTTGCCATCAACCATTATTAATATTATCTTATATTTTATTTCAAAATTGTCAATACGCGTGGTAACTAGATTGATGATATTTGTTTTTAATGAGTCCCATTCAGACAATAAGTGTGGCTATTTCCTTTTTGAAGATCACTCTTAGGGGCCGACAGTAAATGGGAGAATGAATTGGATTACTCCACACCATACTTTCTGACCCTTTTACATAAAAGTGTAATGGGCATAGGAAAGCAGAAAAAATATTTTCTTCACTTATTCCATAATGTTTACCTTCGTAAAATTGAATATCATAAACAGAATGACATCCACTTCCAACTAACCCACATTTCCATAATAATTCTAAGTTGGTGGTGTTTTCCCTCCCCATGTTTGCAATAATGTCAAGTGCAGACTGCTGAGCTAACAATAACCGATTTGTAGAGTGATTTACAAGGGCCTGTATGGGAATGCATACTTTAAATTCTTCTGTCGATATGTTATTAGGATAGCATTTTTGCTTTTCTTGTAGAATTGCATTGTAAGATGGATATATGTTACTATTTCTCTTTTTGTGTTCCTTTCTTAAGTATACATAACTGTCTTTACTTAAATTAGTGTTCACAATAACTGCAAGGTCTTCTGATGATGATGGTGTAAATTTTATTTCACTAGACATTTGCAGTTTAGTGTTTAACTTTGTTGAACGGGTAGGTGTTGCAATCATTTCCTTGAATAATTTCGATGCATCAATATTACCAGCCTTCCGAAAGTTCATTTGACTACCATAAGCTAATTCCTCTGCCGAATAGTTTGAGCGCATGTTTTCTGTTCTGCGCCCTTTTGAACGTTCATTTAAGGATGAGAAATGTTCGAAGGGTCTACTACGAGTCTGCTCTGGCATATGCCGGTTATCACTAGAATCGTTGTTTCCAAGAGGTGCATCAGGTTTATCTAACTTTATATTTCCATTTAGCCATGTCTGGTATTTTTTCCTAAAAGAATCAGCCATGCGCGCTGAATTCTACCAGTATTTGTTAAACAAATGCTTTAGTAATCTCAGAGCAACATTCTGCATAGTATTAGCGTACCCGTGTTCTTGTTGATGTTCTTTGATGATGTCTACTAAAACTTGATCAAGAGTACGGCCATTGCGGTGACTGATGTACACGTATATTAAATCTCTCCTCCTGATTGTATTCTCCATCTGAAATGGTGTATATTTTTCAGTGGTGATAATGATAACCATACTTATAGTACAGGAGCTAAGTGAGATTTAAATTATATTTTCAGTACATCGACCATTTTGGTGTCAAATAGTTCAGTGTTTATTGTCTGATCACAGTAACTGCATTCTTAAGCATTGTAATTTATGCAAAATCACTTAATTGGCACTAATTTTTTGTTTAATTTATATTTCGAGTCCATCAAAATTCGTAGGATTATTGTTTATTTATCGCTGATTAACAACATATACTTTCTAAGTGACGTTTATTAAGAACGATAAAAATAAGCAGGATTTGGGAGCTTGCTGAATCAAATGCAAGCTAAATGGAGTGTGACTTATGTCTATGAGGTAGGCCTATCGTTATTTACATCGTTGATTTCGTGGTTTCCTGTCACCATGTTACCATTACAATACCTAAACCTTTTATTATAAAGGAGGCAATCGCCAAATAGTCTACTTATAATCTTTGAAAGCTATTTTTAAATTTTACATATATGATTTGCATTTGCATTTGCATTCGTTCAGAAATCCCGCTTATTTGTATCGTTCATAAATGGTTTAGCACGAAAATCCTTGTAAGAGCTATCTATTATAGATCAGTGAAATCTAAACATTATTCATACGAAGTTTGGTTGACGTACTCGACATGTAATTTAACCTTAAGCTATTAGGAGAACAGGCACTTGGATGTAGATTCGCTATCGGGATGATAATACCCTAAACTTATCCTAATCATAAAGGCTGTCCAAAAAAAAATATTACGATGGTTTTCTCGGTTTACGTTACGCTTAACTTAACCTAACTTAACCTCATCTAGGAGGAACAGTTTTTATATGGAACTGAAATCAACATGTTTTCTCTTTCTTTTACATCTGGCGAAATCATTTTAAAATCACTAATAGCTACACTCAAAAATATTTCCATAATAAGTAAAGTAACACGTTTAATTACCTTTAAAGACAGAAGAACTAAGCGAGTGCTGCAGTCGTACGTTCGCCAATAGAAAACGTTGCCGGCGGAAATTTCAAGCGT
>NC_091550.1:36391353-36396353 GCF_042767895.1 Penaeus vannamei | reverse complement strand
AAAACACTCAAAAAGTAAAGAAGAAGTAACAATATTTCAATTCAAAACAATAGTTCTCAAGTTTAACTCGGCTTCCCCGCTGGCAGCTACACATCTGCTACCATCAAGAAAAAGTATGGTAATCGATTGTTGAAAGTTTATAGACGTTACCAGAAATTTTAATTCAAAGGGAAAAATGTTACTGTTGATTTTGTATTTTTGAAAAGATCATTAAAGCACAACCTCGTTCCAAAATGTTGAACAATTAAACACTTTAAGTGAATAATGGACAATTATATGGCTTGGAAGTTCTAAATCAAACAATTTGAATTGAAATCAAAACAAAAACTAGTGAAACTAAAAGTCGTCAAAATAAAGTCACACACACACACAAAAAAAGATAATAATAACATTCCGTACCTTGATTTCAACCATGTAAGATAGTTTACGTAAAACGTGCAATTAAGATTTTGAAAACTATCGAAAAAGTTGTTAGGTATATATATATATATATATATATATATATATATATATATATATATATATATATATATATATATATAACACGTTGAATGGATAGGCAGAAAGTTTTAATCTAAAGAAGGTGGTATTCAATATCACTAATATGATCTCAGATTTAAAATCTTCGCCAGCTAAATGGCTTTACCTGTTTTGAATAAACCTAAGATGTATCAGTATACTCTCATCCAGAGTTGCAGCCCGGATCTGTTTCGACGCATTTGCCACCGTGTTAGATAAGGGTAAACAAAAGCCTGGATCTTGCGTGCTTTTTAGTTGATAATTATTCAGGGCAGTTTTTTTTATGCACTTTAGTATCCTTATTTTAAGTCTGGTAATTCGTAATGTATATGATTTTTATTTATCTCTTAGTGTTTTTACTGTATCTTTTTTATATTCATTTTTATGCCATGAAGACCTGCATGTGCATTTTTCTTACTTTCATTATTCTTATATGTTATTTTATAGGTTGTAAGTTGAGGGATTTTAATCTGAAATAACCCACCCATTAACTAATCCTGTAAGATTGCATTATATGTAATTTTCGAAAATATTGTTTCTATCCACATTGTCTTCTCCCCGCCTACATAAAGGGGCCATGAATAAAAATATAGTATATCGAATGAGTATGTTTGTGTGCTCCTCTCCATGGATCCTGCAGTGATTTACATGCCAGCCAGAAAGAGAAAGGTTGTATCTGAGACTTATTTTTGGGAAAGCTGGGCGTGTTGTGGGCAATAATTAACAAGCACCTATGCTGCTACCTCAGACCCACTCTAATTTTGAGGGCCTATAAAGGATCTTTATTTCATTTTTTTCACAATATGGAGTAAAAAGGGCCGACTTGTCCTGGCCCTTATCCCTTTGAGCCCGTTTTAAGCCTAACAAATCTAACGGTCCGCATCCAGTCATTCCTTAACAACAAAAAAAGAAAAAAAAATCCACATTCCTCATAGCAGTTTTGAAATTCAATCTGATCTGTAATCACTATGAGGCTCACACAGTCCTAAACTACAATTGTTACCTGTGGATTAATGAAATACTAAGATTCTATATTCATTAAATTGCTCTCCTTCCTTTTATTTCGTATGTTCCTGCATTGTTTCCTTGATGTAATATTTTGGATAGTGACATAGTTTTGATTTCTTTGGCTTATCTCTAATACTAATTGGTCATTGGATTTTCCTTTGTAAACTTCTGCGAAATTATGATTCGAATAACCTACAGCCTTTGATTATAATCTTCTTACCCCTTATATTCCTCCTTTTCGTAAATAACTGTACGCATATAATCTTATTTATCGTTACTCTCATAAAATAACTGTCATAAATTTTTCTACTTCTCGTGAAAACGAAAAGCAAATCTTAATTTTAATGTTAGTGTAATGATTATTCTTCCATAACTAATTGAAAGACTGGCAAACATTCACATACTTTTCGCATGTAGAAAGTGGTATTTATGAAAATTTAGCAAAGTGCACTTTAATTGCAATGTTTACGTGAGACCATGGCACATTCTGATGCAGCAGTATGCTAGAAGATTTTAAAGAAAATTCATAGGCCTTCTGAAAGAGATACCCTGAGCAGTAACCTAAAGGGAAAACACTCATAAGTAATGAAATAATTTGCAAACCTTATATTCTTGACCATACTATGACTTGAACGAGCTCTCCAGACATTTAAAAGCAGTTCATCTTCTCCTGTATTTCTGTGTTTTAAACACGGCGATAATATTTGCACTTGATTATCCCATCCCTTTGATACATAAGCTCCACCAATCATGAACTAATGGATATGACTTTTTTCTCCAGGCCTGATGCTGGTGAAAAATGTTCTAGATATTCAGTCAGTGTCGATGCGTCATCTGTTTGACTAAGTACGATTACTCCTCGCATACGTTTAGTATAGACATCATTCATTAATTTTTTGTCCAGTTTTGCTATGGCACGTTCAAAATCATGACTAATATATCTAGTGGACAAAATGCTTTGATTAGCGACACTCAGTCTTTGATATTAAAAGTAAAAGGATATATTTCTGAATTAAATCATAAGAATCCATACATTTTCTCCAGTGCCAGTATTTTGGTGAACTAAATCCATCCACGTCGATGCATCATCTTTAGCTAATTCAGTCTTGGAGCTTGATAGATCATTATAATCTGAGTGGTATTGTAGATCATGAGTCATTATCAGCAGTCAAATTTGTATCAATAATTTTGTCTGAAATCCCGTGTATTTTAGGTTCATCATGCAGCTCTAAATTGCTGTCTGACATTTCACTTTCGATTTGCAACACTGAAATGCGTTTTAGTATTGTTGATAGGCTACACCTGCAATTCCCAATATATCCCGTGAAAATGACAATATCCAAGGCATAGCAGATAATAAAACCCATCCGTCCAATGACGATTTTCATCAATATTTTTTCTTGCACCATACAGCTCTATTCAGTAAACCTTTTGATAAGAAACTGTGAGATAAAGAATCTATCTCTTAACATCCCCAGTCGGTACAAAGTTTGGCTAATGGTAAATGATTTTTCCTCAGCTTTGACAACCTCAACCGTAGTAAAAGGGTAAATAGCACAGATATGCACTTATTCATCATAAAAAAAAACAGAAAAACTACAGACATCAGTACATAATTATTGATAACCACAATGAAGACCCTCTATTCTACTCCCCGACACATTTTCTACCTGAGTGACCGTAGAAAGTATTACTCTTTAATGTAAGCAAAGTATCTGATAATAAGATAGTATAGGAAACGTACAACAACTATAGATGACCATATCTCGTTGTGCGATGTAGGAAGAAACGTTTACTTGTCACATTGATAATAATAACTCAATGACCTTGTGATATAGGAAGAAAAGTTTTAAGGGATTTTAGACCACTTCTAATCTAGGGAGCTTTGATGTAGGGAAAAATCCAGAAATTGCCAAGAAATAACATAGGCAATTATTTGATTAGGGTAACGACATTTTGCATATTTGTCTAAAGGGTTTTAAATTCTCTTTTGCAGTTCTTTGCACATTGAAGATGAGTTTGTAATACTTGAATTGTTATTTATTATGAAGTTAAGAAAGAATTAACGATGTTTCTGTCCTTAACAATAGTTCAAGTTTGTTATTAATATTATCATCTTTATATATACACGTGTATGTGATTATGTGTTTGTGTGTGATATCATCATTACATATACATGTAAGTGATTGTGGGTGTTTGTTTATGTATGTATGATGTAAGGTCCAGTGTTCGTCAATGTGATAAACCAACCATGCATATATGTACATATACGTTCACCCACATATATACACATATACTTCTTTATATACATAAATGTATACATACGCATATGCATATATGTGTATATGTATGTGTGCGTGCACGTATGCGCGTGTGCGTTTGTGTGTGTATTTGAGTATGTATGTACACACATTCTAATGAATAGTGAATATTATGTAAATACATTTTGAGATAGAAAATTAATGCATAATTCAGCAAAGATGGTAAATGGCATCATGAAAATGGCAGTGAGAGACGTAGAAGGAATTCAGGATCACAAGGCGTTACGTGCGGCTCGAAAGGTTCTGCTTGCGTTGTGTTTTACGTTTTGTCGGGAGAATCGAGTGAAGGTGAACTCGGTGATTTTCTCTTTAGTTCCGCTATATTTCATTCTGCCAACGACTGTGTCACGGTCTCTTTGTTCTACAAAATCTATAATATATATGTGTGTGTGTGTGTGTGTGTGTGTGTGTGTGTGTGTGTGTGTGTGTGTGTGTGTGTGTGTGTGTGTGTGTGTGTGTGTGTTGGTGTACGTCTGTGTATGCGTGTGCGTGTGTGTCTGTTGGTCTATGTACGTCTGTGTATGCGTGTGCATGTGCGTGTTTGTGTGTGTGTGTCTGTGCGCGCGTGCGTGCGTGTGTGTGTGTGTGCGCGTGCGTATAAATTTCCTTGCAAGGGATCATGGTGTAAAGGTCATTCAACTCGACCCCGAATGACTATCGCCAAGACCAACCAACCGTGAACAACACATTTAATTTTCTTTTTTTTTTAGATCTCTTTCTCCAACTTCTGGGAAGAATTATTCTTATTGTTATAAATAAGAAAATGGCACAGTAAAAAGAGATAAGAGGAGGTGGGAGAATAAAGAGGTATAACATATAAGAGAAATTATTTATAGGAATAGAGAAGACCTTAGGACAAAGAAAACGACCGTAAAAAGCCAGGTCGCTTGTACCTTTGTCTCCATTGACCTTTGACCTTTTAATCCCACAAGGTATTCGCCTTTTAAATGAGCAACCCATCAATTTATGCTTCATTGCTTTCCCCGGGTATTATGTTTATTATTTTATTATTACTTATTTATTACTGAATCATTCACATTTGCAGTATTGGAAACTATATTCGTAAGATTATTATAATAGTTTTTGGTATATTTTACTGACTCACGGTATAATAATTGCCTTTTACTCTATTTAAGCTCCTTTTATCTTATT
>NC_091550.1:36381353-36383853 GCF_042767895.1 Penaeus vannamei | reverse complement strand
CGGCCCATTTGTACCGCTTGAAAATAAACATTCGTTGTTCCACTGTCCCACGGGGCGTTTCTCTCCTCATCCTCCTGCATTTTTACATATTTTCATGAAGATTGTACCTAGGTCACCGGCAGCTTCAGCTAAGGACCCCAAAAGAACGGAAAAGCTAAGTATTAAGCCTCACTGACGGTATTTATCAAAGATAGAGCTGGACCGTGCAAGGTTGCACTTATACATACACCACACATCATTATGCAGCCTCGTGGTTCTCCTACTTGACGCTATTTCTTTCTTACGTCTTCTACCGTTTCTCCTTTCATTTTACCCTCCTTCTGCATCTTGTACTTTTCTTATGCTATCCTTTCCACTCTTTTTCTTCTTGGCTTCTTACACTGTTTTTAGTTAATTTTATTGGTTTTAATTATTCACCCGCACACCTGGAACATGCAAAGATTTCCCTCCATAACGCCCACAAGGTCATATCCCCTGGGACTGTAGCAGTAACTAGTAAGGGGGATGTTGACGTCATGGGGTGGACACACCCTGCGGATGCCCACTGACCTTTATGGGGAGGGACCTTGGCCCTTACGGCACTCCTCTGGGTAGGTGGGGCCCCCTGGGGACTGCAGGTTCGTATACTACATTGCCGCCATCACAGGAACGGCATCAAAGAGCAGCTCAGATTCATCAAAGAGATTAAATCCGCTGCGGATAAAACATCCATTTCTCCAATGATAAATGGCGACGGATACGATTTCCACCTGTTTTCTTGGTTACATCTGTGTGGGAAGAAAGAAAGTTTGATTTCGAAGCCAATGACATGCGGTTAAAGATAGAACATTTCTGAGAAATGTTATTCGCTACTAATATCATATATCTTGTACGAAAGTTACAAGAAAAAGAAAGAAAGAAAAAAGAGGTGCCTCCTACCATATCAAACGTTCAAAAGGATGTTTACCCTGCATTAATAAAGAGGACGGGGACTCAGAGTCAGAAAATTAATGAATATGGATGTTCAGAACAAGAAAAAGCTAGATCACAAAATTATTACAGCACGATAGATAGATAGACAGATAGACATACGTATATGTATATATACATAAATACACTTTACTAATATGATACCTGAGACCAGCTACTGATTTTGTTTTTCATCTCCCTATATACAGTGCTGTATATACTTAGTAGGGGATCATGCCTGTTTATTGTTTTTGATAAAGAATTCACTGTAGTATTCAGAATTTTACTAAATTAGCTGAAGAAGTGATAAGCCACACTTTCGGTAGTATGGAGGTTTTGCTAGCGTTCTGTAGTTCTTTCCAAGGTGTCACAGCTGACAGGTGATCCTTAACAGTTCTAGGACTTTCGGTTTCCGGTTATATTTTTTAAGTGTAAGTATATACACGGCCAACATTGAACATAGCCTTTCTACAGTGCAAATCGAATTAGGACTGTCTACTTTTGCATCATTGGTGGAGGAAAGGATCGGATTTCGCTGCTACTGAAGTCCATCTCCAAGAAACGTCTCTTTACCAACGGAATATAGCCAAGAACGTGGGTATTTCCAAAACTTCGGTTGCAAAGATGAAAATAAAACGATAATTTCGAAAACTTCGAACACAGTTCAAGAGACAAGTGGTTAAGAAACTCCTCAGAATGCTTGTATAAATGATTGAACAAGATCACTTAAAGTCATCCAAGCTACTGGTTAATGAATTGAAGAACTATAGTGTCGAGTGGAAGCCTTATACAGAAAAGCATGAGATGGGATAACGTGCATGCAAGCCAACTAAAGCGCTAACACCACAACCGTAAGGAAGCGACTGACATCAAAGACTAATAATTGGACATCAGAAGATTGCGAAAAGGGAAAGCTCGCTTAAATCTTCATTTTGAGTACGTTTCTATGTGATTAATTTTAGTGAAATACATTAGCACATATGGAAAAAAATAGGTTAGTTCCAAAATATTACACCATATATGATATTCATTTTTGGTTCAAAGGCGAGATCAAAAACAAATCTTGTTTGAAATAGAGTTCAAGAGGATCTCATTTGAATGTTCCAGCCATCTCGTAACTTTTATTGTTATTTCGACTTGTAAGTTTGTTTCTGTGAGGGTACTAATGAACAGACGGAACTTTGTCAGAAGAACCAGCTTAGAGAAGGACCACCCTGGATGCCAGAGAGCACAAGTAAAATTCCTTACTAAACTGATGATGCGGTTCCAAGATAATGGCTGCATTTCCATGCTTGATGGAGTGTGTTAAAACCAATTTAGTTAATCATTGTATCAGAATGCTTGGTTACCCTGGAAACGGTCCATATTTAAATCCTATAGAATATTTATGGGAAGACCAGGAAATAGAGATAAGCCAGATACAATGTACTAACGAAGTTGAGCCAATTGAACAGTTGACAAGGGTATGGAATAAAAACCCAGATTTTAGGGAAAGGGCCCACCGGTGCATTCGAGGTCAAGACGTGGCTAAGGGTGGCTATTTTGTTTTCTA
>NC_091550.1:36363853-36376353 GCF_042767895.1 Penaeus vannamei | reverse complement strand
TACATATATTTATATATATATATGTATATATATACATACATATATATATATATATATATATATATATATATATATATATATATTATATATATACATACATATATATATACATATATATGGTTGTGTGTGTATACTTACATACATATATACACAAATTATGTATAAACACGCATATACATATACATACTGTATGCGTGACACAAGATACATATGTGACAAGACCATATAATCTGAATACTTTGTCACCTCATAAATCCAGTAGCAAAACAGTTTATATCTTGAACAGAGAAACAAGTAGCTTGCAGAGAAAGGTATGAGTGAGGAAGGAAACAAAAATTACAACCCTTACCTCACCCCTCTCATGCGTTCCTACATTTCCATTCCTCAAACATTATTAAACATCTGGTTACTATTGCCCAAGGTGAAGCTGAATATACAATGAAGGAATCGAGACCAAATCCGAGAAGCGATTCCAGAGAAATTCACAGAAATGAGTTTTGATTTAGTGAAGTCCTGACTGAAAAAAGTGAATGCTTGGTTAAACATATTTGATTTTTTTTTTCTTCTTTATTTGCAGGGAAAGGGTAAGCGTGAGGGAGAGGAAGCCAAGGGGAGAGACAAACAAGGGCGGTTGGAACGGTAAAGGCAAATTATATATATTTTTATCGTTAAAATGATAGTAATGATTATGGTAATTACTGTTGATATTATCTTTACAGTTATCGCTATCATCGTCATTTTTAGTATTAACTTGTTATTGTTACTGTCATTATTCTTGATATTACTATCATTGGTATTATAATTATCATTATAATCATTAGTTGTAGGAGTAGCACCGACATCAATATCATATCTATTATCATCGTTGTCATCATCACCATTATACAGGCATAAAACACATTTCCCATTCTAATGATGCCTTCGAACTAGATAACTTTATCAGTGGTAAGCAGAAATGTGGAGGGTGTCTACATTCCTTTAATTAAGACCTGAAGCTTCACATGAATAATGCATAGAAACTTCTGTCATAAATTAGAACAGAAAGTTATTACACGCGCGTACACTCTGATTAAATCTTCCCGAGCTTTATTACTGCACTACTTGATCTTTATGTGTTCCTCGACTTATTTTGTGTTTGCTCACACACTAACATATATGGTCTCTCTCTCTCTCTCTCTCTCTCTCTCTCTCTCTCTCTCTCTCTCTCTCTGTGTGTGTGTGTGTGTGTGTGTGTGTAGCGGTCTCGCCAAGGAATCTTTCTCACCCGTGTTCAGACAAGGTCTATATAAGTACAGGTCTCGTCACTTCGGACTCTCTTCGCTTCGCTCTTCGCTTGTTCTTGGAAAGCACTTGCCGGAAAAGGCTTCACGGCATCGGGTGCGAGCTGCACCCCCTTCTGTGCTAACCTTCATGCCCAGTCCGTCACTTGTCAATGCAGAGCGCGTGACTTTCATGCCACTTCGAAGATTTGCAGTCTCTGGGAACTGGCCAAGAACGCAGTCAGTAAAGGAACAAGCCAACTTTTTTCCAACTTCTTTCAACGAAACGACCGTAGAAGATTAGGAGATTTCCACATCGGAAGAGAAGAAATCTACCGCTTTCGAATGAAGTAGATTCGGAATTGGTTGGAACCAACTTAGAGTCCCCTCTGAGGCGAAGGTGAACCCTGCGGGCAGTGCCACAAGGGGGGTCTGTAGTCAGACTGCCTTAAACCTCAGAGAAGGGTTGTTTTTCTTTGCTAGGGTTAGGGACTCCCTGGGGTGAATGCTCGCTGGCATTCACCAGTAGGTTAAAAACTAGGGAGCTTAGGTAGGCGGTTCCAACAATTCTCGATGTCGAAGCCTGGTAAGAAGAAAAAAGGACCTCAGAAGAAAGTTCCGATGGATCCTCACTCCGAACCCCCCGACAACTCGCCAACGACTGACGAATCAACGAGGAAGAAGAAGAGGACGACTTCCCCTGAGACGACCCAGTCCTCTGACGACACGTTGAAACCAGATCTTTCTAACGAAGACATTAACTCGACCAAGAAAGCCCGTCGCGCCTCACTGGAATCTACTCCAGACTCGCATACTCCAAATGACTCCTCCCACCCTGACTGCCATCCACTTCAAGAAGAAGAAACTAGTGAAGATATGGAAGCCTCCATAGACCCTACCTCAAGACCGTTGCAAGCACCTGACCAGCCTGGCACTTCCAAGTTCCGCATCACAAGCTCCAGAGACTTTGACACTGCAGTTGATTCATTGTTTGCCATTGAAAAGGAGTTTCCATTCATTGATGCTACCACCTCCATCACCAAAGACGGAGACTTCATTCTTTCCGCCAACACTGAATCTACAAAAGATCTTTTAAACTCACTCCGTACCCTGTCATCCGGAAAAGTGGTTAACATACTGCCCCACACGACTCCACCCAGGACCTTCAAATCCATTGTGGAACGCTTTCCAATAGGCTTCCCTCTACAACGACTTACTGACCTACCCTTTGTTGTTTCAGCAACCCGATGTGTATCTAGAACCACCAAGGAGGAGACACGTCAAGTCCTTCTCATCACAAATGATACCCCGCCACCAGAGATCAATCTGGGTATTTTTGGAAAATTCCGAACAAGAGCATATATCCCCGAGCCCCTTCGCTGTTTTAAATGCCAGCGGTTTGGTCATCACCAAGCCAAATGCAGAGCCTCCCCACGCTGTGCCATTTGTGCCCAACCTCATGCCACAGAAGGCTGTTTGTCCAAACTGAAAGCTGGGGAAAAAACAGAGGCCAAATGCCCGAACTGTGGAGGCAACCACCATGCGTGGAACCTCCGATGTGAGAAGAGACGGGCTCTTTTACCAAAAGGCGAAATACCAGCGGGACCTCCAGCACAAAGGACTTTCCCTAGAAAACTCCATGACTGGAGTAATCCTCCACCACGCCAACCGACTCCTCTCCATAACTCTACTGCTCTAAGTGCAGTTGGCGTTCTCCAACCACCTCCTTCACCACAACTCAGCACTCCTCAGACATCTGTCAGCCAATTCCGGCTGCACTTCAAGGTGCTACCTCCGCAATGACATCTCCCACCCCACATGACTCTGCCATCAGCAAGTTCTTAGCGAATACGATCCAGCTTGGCCTCCTAGCTCTAGGCAGATCAGTGGACCCTTCTATACTCCAGCTCCTGGTGGACAATGTCATCTCTGCCTTACTCACGACGACACACCCTCTCCCTCGACCGCATAAAGAATTCACTGAACCACAAGAAGCCACTCCTCCTGCTACTTCCGCGGAATCTATGGACGACACTTCACTGACATCCGACAACTTTCCACCTCTACCACAACCTTCAACTTCAGGACTAATCAATCCTACGGCCAAGCGGCAGCCATCTCAATCCTCTACAGTGGTCATTCCTGTGGTAGACTCCTCCAGCTCTACCTCTCATGACAATCACAAAGAATCTGCCAACTACCAACTTTCAGCCCACACACCGTCAACACTCCCCACAAATGGATAGTACTACAGCTCTTTCAACGTTTTCACCCTTACGCATCCTACAATGGAACATTCTTGGATTGAAAGCCAATCTTGCCACCCTTCTAACAGCCAATGCAGAGGATCCTTTTGACATCCTTGTTCTACAAGAAACCCTACTTTCAGAAACAAGCACATATAATATCAAGAATTACAATGCCTTTCACTCCTACTATATGTCTGGACAAAACAGGGGTATATCCATATTTACCAAGAACTCTCTCCACACTCAGCTGATTACACCTGCACCAGAATGCGGAGCCCGTGTCGAATGTCTTGGCATTCAGATCTCTCTAAATCAAACCAACTTATTCCTCTTCAATATATACCGGCCCCCACATCCTACCTGCGAATTAGAGATGGATGAACTGTTCGGATTAGCTGCACATGAACCGACCATCATAATAGGCGACTTCAATGCTCACCACCCAAACTGGAATGACCCCACCACCTCCTCAGCTTACAAAACAAATGATGCAGGGCTACACATCAAGCTCCTTCTAGATTCCTTCCCAGATGTTTCTCTTTTGAACTCAAAACAAGCTACGCACACCAAAGGAGGAGTCTTAGACTTGACCATCCTCTCCAACTCTTAAGTATCGACTGCAGACTGGTCCTTTCACCCCTACCTTATGTCAGACCACCTAGCCACCTTCACTACTCTACAGCTACCACGTCTACCACTTCCTCCACCTGTCCCAAGATGGAACCTAAACAAAGCTAACTGGGCGCACTTCATTAAACTCTTAGAGGACTAGGCAGAGAGATACACTCCTGCAAATAACCTTCACCAATTAGAGCAGGATTTTATTGCTGCTATTAAGGCAGCAGCAGATATCTCAATACCCAAAGTACATCACACATATCATGCGCATAAGGACAGTTGGTTTTACAATACATGAGTCCGGGAATTAAAGCGCAGACTGCGCTTGTTCAGAAACCTCCTTAAAAAAAAACCAACTCCCCAGATATCCATGAATCTTTCAAAACCCTAAGGAGGTTAGTCAATCATGAGCTCCTCGACATCAAAAACAAAGCCTGGCTCACTTGGTGTGAAAACATCTCTGCCCACACACCCCTCCGAGAATTACGGGGTAAACTCCGTGCAGCATCTGGAGCAAAAACACTAAAGTCCTCCATACACCCAGAGCCTCTCCAAGAAGCCAATATATTAGGTGCAACATTTACAGAAAGATGCGCTTCAGCTCAACTGCCACCCAACATCTCTAGAAAATTACAACTCCAGACAATACGTCAACAGACAATCACAACTTCCATTCATACTAACGCTACAAGCGATGCTCCTTTCACCCAACAAGAACTATCACAGGCCATCGTTAACAAAAGAGACACTGCACCTGGAGAGGACAAAGTCCCCTAGTCCTTCCTTAGCCATTTAGGCCCCAAATGCAAAAGTGCATTAGTTAAAATTTTTAATAAATCCTTACAAGATGGCCCATTACCAAGGAATTGGAAGCAAGCTATAATTCAGCCCATTCCCAAGAAAGAATCAAACTCCTTCAGGCCAATCTCCCTCCTGTCTTGTGTAGGGAAAACCATGGAGAGAGCCATACTCAACAGACTTCAACACATCATCCCTCAATTCCCACTGCATATCTATGCATACCAGAAAGGTGCAGGCACAGGAGACAACATCATCACCCTCCTTTCCCTTCTAGATGGAAAGGACAGCATTGTAGTATTTCTGGACCTCGAAAAAGCTTTTGAGCTCGCCAACAAAGATGCCATCCTTTCTTCATTAGCAGAGAAAGGCCTGAAGGGTAAACTCCTCTGCTGGCTACAGGACTACCTGACCGACAGGCATGCTAAAATCAGATTCCAGGGTCATCTGTCCAACTCTTACAACTTTGAGAATGGAACCCCTCAGGGAGGTCTCCTAAGTCCATTCCTTTTCAACATCCTGGTTTCCAACTTAATGACAATTCCCTTCCCAGCAAATGTACACTTGTTAGCATATGCTGATGACATACAACTCCTAGCCACAGGTCCAAACCGACATGTCAATGCCCAATCAGCACTTGACGCAATTGAATCAAAAAGCAAGGAACTGGGACTCAAGGTCAACCCCGACAAATCAAAAGCACTCCAGGTAAACAGGATAGTTGCATATCACCAGCTCTATATTGGTAACATACCACTTGAATGGGTCCCTTCCTATAAATGCCTCGGCATCTTCTTCAACTCTGAACTGTCAGCTACCACACACCTTCGTTTCCTATTAAGAAGCACACAGTCCCGCTTAAATGTTCTACGAAGACTCACATCCTCCAAATTAGGCGCTGGATTCAAGGTATTACGCCTCTTCTACACACATGCCATAAGATCCTTAGTTGATTACAGCGCACCAGCACTCCTGACTTTAAAACCTGATCAACTAGCTTCCCTGGAAACAATACAGAACCGAGCCATGAGGACCATCCTTGCTGCACCTACATGGACAAGGCTTGCCAATCTTCGAGTTGAAACATATTTAACATCTCTCCATAATAGGACTCAGCAACTGTCCGTTAGTCTCTGCTCGAAAATTATAACATCAACAAGACCTTCCCCCTTGAAGTCAATCACCCATCTACTCAACAACCAAGAACTATGCCACAGTGCAAGATGGCACGGCCAGTTAGTAAAGGCATTCCACTCCTTAAACACCCTTCAAATATTAACCGCAAGAGGCATAGATAGTGTGCACCCACACTATCAACCTAATCCACCATGGAGAGACTGGGAAGCAAATATCCGAACCGATACCATTCCCACCAAGAAAGCTCTCTGCACTCCGGCCATGATTGCTCAACTGGAGGCAAATATAGCTTCACTCAGACAACCAGAAGCTCTCTTACTATTCACTGACGGCTCGGTCGATCAAACAAATGGCAAAGCAGGAGCAGCCTTTATTACCAACGGAACCAGTGTTGCACGTCGAGTCTCAAATGGAGCTTCCACTCTACAAACAGAATTATATGCCATCAAAATGGCACTAAAATATGCACTGTATCAAACACATTCAACCATCCACATATTCACAGACTCCCTCTCAGCCTTACAGGTTCTAAGGAGAACTCAAGCCACAGACAACTTAAGGCTTATCTCAACAGTCCTGTTCCATATACGACAACTAAAAGAACAGGAGAAAATCCTAACTTTCTGGTGGATACCAAGCCATGTTAATATCACAGGCAACGATTTAACTGACACTGCTGCTAAAAACAGCCTCAAGAACCTCCTAGTCACCGGCCACATTCCTCCAAGCCTCAGCCAGCTGAAGAAGCACATACGGAGAGCCGCTTATGAAACTCTCCTCATCGAGCACCGCGCATGGGTCATTGCAGGCTCACCATCCGCCAGCTGGTACAAGATAGTTACGGAATGCAATCCTCCTTCCTTGTCAACAATCTCTCACGAAACACCGCTGCCATCTTTCATAGACTTCGCTTGGGTTACCGCTGCAATTGGGAAATTGACATGCGGGTTCCCAAGCCTTGTACATTGTGCGACACAATCACTCAAGAACCCCTGATACACTACGTACTAGACTGCCCAAGCATCCAACATCTCCGACCCAGGAAATTCCACAGCAACAACCGACAAGATGGAAGCCACTTTGCATCTACAGCTGCCAGATGCCTAGTGGAAATGCTTAGTCTCCAGGAGTCTCCCAGACTCACTATTAGTCTTCACCAGAGACCCTCCTCCTAGATGATATTATAGTACTACTGCTACCAAAAAAAAAAAAAAAAAAAAGAAAAAAAAAAAAAAAATCATATATCTCATGTCTATCACGACAGATAGCCATCACCACCACTTCTCCAGTTACTCTTCCGGGTGGCATACGCGTAACCCGGGCTAGTCATGCCGCACTCCTCATTCTTGCATGGCTAGCGAATGTAACAACAACAAATACAACAACGAGAACGCTTCCCTGCATAGGGCTTACCTGGATCTTTAGGTCCGAGTTTTTTTCGTGCTGTCATCGTGGATGATTTAAAGAGATTGACACCCCCACGACGGACAAGACGATTGGCTCTTGGTGTAACTGCTTTGGGTGCAGTTGCGCAATACCTGCTTTGGGCAAGTGCCTTAAATTACAGCCTTGATGTGCGAGTAATTAAAAGCACGACGCACAGTGGCAGCCGATAGTTTCGCTGCGAAGTGTTCGACCGAACACATATTGGCTCACGCCCGTTCGGCAGGGTTCCGACCCCGACTGGCCTTCCCAAATAGAGACCGTTGGCTACCCTGTGTGCCTCACCGTTTTTTGATACCATTTCCGCCCTTTCATCGTCCAGTTGAATTAGCTCTGCTAGCCTCCCCTCTACCCATCATCCATCACCCTCGCTATGGCGTAACCCTATGGGTCACGTTATCAAATTAGCGTATTCTGGGGAGCCTATCTCTTGCGAGGAGGCTCTCCAGAATATCTTCATTATCACTGAGGTGGCAGTCACACACCTCTTTAAGGTCCATAATGGCTTCAAGGTGACAGTTGCCAAACCTGAACACTTGACCCCATTTCTTTCGGCCGACGGCCAAAGAAAGTTAAAAGATCACGGCTTCTCACCTGTTCCCTCCCCCGAGATGAAGGCTAAGTGTACGATCGTGGCGAAAAAGATCGACAAGACGATCCCCCCACGATCGTGCGAGTCCATCTGCCAGGAGGTTTCCGTCAAGAACGGTGTCACTGTTCTCGACGTTTACAAGCCACCCGAGTCGCGAATCGTCAAGATTCGCGTTTCATCCCCCGAGGAAGCCCAGAAACTTCTCTCTCGGGGACTCATTCTGTTTAATACATCGGTCCCCACCTACAACTTGGAACCCGAATGTTTTATTCACATAGACCAATACCTTAACTGCTACCGATTTCACCACAAGAAACGCCAATGTACACACCCCCAGAGATGCTCTCGGTGCGCCGGCGACGGTCATTTCTTCGCCAGGTGCACTGAAACCATCAAATGCTGCAACTGCGAGGGATCGCATGTCGCAGTTAGTGGATCCTGCCCTAAACGGAAGGAAATACTTAAGGCAAAACGAGCTGAGCTCCGCCAAGACAACAACACTGTGTCTTCCTACGCAACAACAGCTGCTACACGACCTGCTCAGACCAGTACACCCAGACGACCCACGACTTCCCCTCGGACAACTCTGCCCACACAACCCCCAACAAGCACCCTCACACCGAACACAAACCCAAAAATCCAAGCCATATTACACGTCTCATCGCTGCCAAATACAACGCAAAAAGATTCGCAAACATTGTCCCTATTATGCTCCAGAGAAACGGCTTCCCCAGCATTGTTGTCCCTGAGGAAATCTTTGAAGACGACAACCTATACATCCCTGAGTACGCCACAACAAACACAGAAACCACAGGAAATGAGGTGACAGACACTCACCCAGAACCTCATTCTTCCTCACAACACCGACACCTCGTTTTGCAACCTCAGCCACAACGAAGACAAAAAGAAACTGCACAGGCACGCCAAACTACAAATACCACTGATCACAAACGCAAACAAACCACACCACCATCCATGCATACAAAAAAAGACAAGAAGGATCCTCCTGCCCCCGAAGCTCGTCGTCGTAGATTGGATGACACCATTCTTGACGACGACAGTAGCGACTCCGACATCGATGTCGAGAGCGTTCTCGAGGCCGGGCTTGGGCTCTCGGCTGGAGCCATGCTCCCTGCCAGGGGACCCCTGGGACAGCGCGGAAGCATCGGGAATTGGTCCGCCGATTCCCAGGACTTCCGCGTCGGTTCACAGGACTCCCTGCCTGACCTCGAGGAGCCGTCGATCGTGCATCGATCGCGGAGCCGCTACAGGGCTCAGGTAACACCACGCAAGGTACACCCAGGTAGAATGGGTGTACCTTGAGTGTCTAACTGACGACCGACCGAGCCGACGCGAGTTCTTCCACCTCGGTGGAGGACCCCGTGTTGGCTAGGTCGATCTAGACGCGCAATCCCACGCACGAGCTGCATCTAAACAAAACAAAAACTCTCTCCTTCACACACAAACATTCTACTCTCACTAACAACAAACACAACTCCAGCTTGTTCTGATGGAATAAAGCACTCAGACGGTTCCCTGTAGTGGGTCGTGACCGATCTATTACACGTCTGAACTCCGCGAGGAAGCCTCTCGCTTCCTCCTTAACATCCTGTGAGGTGAGTTGGCCTGTAGACAGACCAACAAACTCCGTGCTTGACTCACCACTGGCTAGATGGACTCACCCTCCATCCTTCATTCCGGCTGGAGATCAGGTTTAGGCCGTGATCTCTTTCTTTGGCATGGGACAGGAAATGCAGTTTTCGGGTTTTGCCGCATCACTTTGAAGCCACCTTCTACTCATACCTTTCAAATTTCCCCTTCCCCTATCCACTCGTTTTGTTCAGTTTTTTCAGTGTTCAGTTTTTCGTGTTCTCTTTCTGTCTGCTTAGTTTTGTTGTTGTTTGGTTTTTGTTGTCCTGTACCTTTTTAATCTCACTAATAAAGTAATCTCTCCCAGGTACTGCCCTCTCCTATCCCCGTTTTTAAATACCTTCACCTCGTCTCCTGACGCTTGTGACCACCACCTCACCCCTCACCCCTCACCCTCACTCATACCATATCCCTGCCATGGCGTTGACCCTCATCCTTATCCTTACCCTGACATCCCACTGGTTTCGGTTTCCGACACGTGGCGTTTGCTGCTAGTATTCGTGCCAGGACCACAAATCCTTTAGCGTAAGGGTTTGTGCGAGCCGAGGAAAGAAGCGTCACGGCCAGTGGAGTTAACCCAATCGTGGTGAGGCCGCCCGAGCCGCGCCCCTCCGGAAGACCTGCGGCCGAGGGAGAGAAATCTCCTCTCGACCCGGGCGGGAGTGGCCAGCCACTGTGTGGCCTCACTCGAGCTTCATCCTGCTTCAGCGGTGATGGTTAGCCGAGGGACAGCTCTGGAGCCACGGTCGAGAGGCCGTGGCTCCGAGCATACCGCAGATGACGCCAAAAACCTGCTAACTGCTCTCCCCTCCCCCTCAGTTAGCCGAGAGGCTCCGTGTTCGCCATAGCGAGGCTCCACGCCCCGTGGGAAAATTGTGGTGAGGCGAGCCGCGCACAAAGTCGTGGGGTATTCCCCGCGCCACGAGTCGCGGCCTCGCCCCACCGCACGATCTCGCAAGGTACGGCCGCGCGGTGAACACGCGAGTCTGCCGATGGCGCTGGGCCCCTCGATCCTTTTCCTCTTTCAAAAAACCCACTCCAACTATTACCCCAAGTTTACCCCGCAGGCTGGGTGAAGCCCCGGCTCCTTCTTCTCCTGAAATTCTTTTCCTCCTCCTTATCCTTCTCCTATCCCCACTCTTCCTTCCCCCCCTCTTCTTTACATTTTAGTCTTAGTCGCTTCCCTGTGGTACTCCACTTCTAAGGTGGAGGGGGGTGCCCAGGTGGGTTCCCAGGCGTATTGTGGCAGTCCTATGGTCCAGGAAAATGCAGAGGAGGCGCGTGAGATGTGTAGGAAGTTGTAGTTGTGTTATTTTGTATTTGAGGCCGTCATGCCAGACCTTATCAAAGGCCTTGCTGACGTCTCTTAGTGTGATGTTGATCTGGTGCTTGTTAGCGAGACCGAGAGCGATTTCCTCGTAAACGAGCGCAATCGCACTCTCGGTCCCCCTGTGTGGGCGAAAGCCGTATTGCCTACTGTTGTGTTTGTTGTTGTTTTCAAGGTGGGTGATGAATCTGCGGGTAATAAGCCTCTCCAGCAGTTTCCCGGGAACTTCCAGCAACGAGATGGGGCGGTAATTCCCCACCTCGTGTGCTGACTTCCCCGACTTCGCAATAAGGGTGACAGTTGCGTGTTTGAATTTGTCGGGGAAATATCCTGTAGCGCTTAGTGACGAGACCTGTACTTATATAGACCTTGTGTTCAGTTCCCGCGCGGTGCCAGTGGATGATAACCCCCGACCATTGCTTGCACACAGGGGGTGATTTAGAAGTTCGATGAAACAAGAATAGGTATTGTAACAAATTGAATGTATCTAAATTATTATATTACTCTTTATTATTTTCTCTCTCTCTCTCTCTCTCTCTCTCTCTCTCTCTCTCTCTCTCTCTCTCTCTCTCTCTCTCTCTCTCTCTCTCTCTCTCTCTCTCTCTCTCTCTCTGCCTCTCTCTCTCTTTCACACAGACACTCAAATTATTGTAAAATAATAGATAAGGGTAAATAATAAGAGATAGTGAATTGAATTCCTCGCCTTGATAGAACAAGAACTTCAATCAAAATAACAGACATCTCTCATTGGCGCTGGCAAATAATGAAATACATTATCTTAATAAGGTAAATAATAATGTAATAATAAACTACACGTCTGGCAATTTTCTATCTGACATGTATGTAATACAAGCAGACATAACCTTTCTTTGTTGCTGCAACGTCACCACAAGGTACATATAAGGTGAGTGAGGAATACACACGCAATAAAACTATGCTTGTACCCCTTTACTGGATTTATTTCATATATATTTATTTAAAGGGGACAAAGGGAAAAATTATAACAAATTAAAGAATGATACACTTGACTCCTATCTACATATGAAACATATAAAGATTAATAAATATCACATGAATAACCTTTAGTCGACAGGCTTATCCGTCACTCGTAACCCCTCGAAGAAGAACAAGAAATGCGGTAAATGATTCATATTGGAATGTATCATTAATACAATGTATCCAGGATCATTTGGTAGGATATTTTATTTCAGGTAGGATGTGGTGTTAGGAAATCATGATTGTTTAGGTGCCACTCTCTTGATTGGCCGTCTCTCTCTCTCTCTCTCTCTCTCTCTCTCTCTCTCTCTCTCTCTCTCTCTCTCTCTCTCTCTCTCTCTCTCTCTCTCTCTCTTTCTTTCTTTCTTTCTTTATCTCAGAAAAAAACGAAATCAAACGAAAAGGAAAAATTAGATATATTAAAAAATAAA
>NC_091550.1:36356125-36358353 GCF_042767895.1 Penaeus vannamei | reverse complement strand
GTTATTCACGTGATTTTCCACTGCAGGGGGCTGCCGCCCCCCAGCCCCCGCGGAGGAAACAAAACCTCCACCACGTATTCCCGGCAGGATAGAGCGTTTCACAAATATCGTCGATCTCGGAGCGGCGGACGTAATATTACAATTACCTCGTGTAACATTCCCACTGAATCAGCAACTGACTAACCCTGACATAGTCATCATTGTATACAGAGACGATTGTAGTATAATCAGGATGAACAGGTGGCGGTGGCCCGCCCTCGTCGGCTCGGCGGGTTTTGCGCCTTTCTCGATGCATCTAGTTCGTGTGCGCTCTATCCTGCCGTGAATACTTGGGGGATATTTTGTGAATGCCGTGAATAAGTGGGGTCGGGGGGCGGTAGCCCCTTGCAATGGAAAGTCACGTGAATAACTATGGTAATTTTCACTGTGGGGTTATATCATTAGGGTTTCTATATTACGTCCGCCGCTCCGACATCGTCGCCCCTGCTATCGGGGCCAAGTTTGCCGCTAACGGGGGGTTTCCGCGCAATAAAACCTACATATTTGCACTGTATACAGTGAGAGGAATCCAACGATACCAAAATCGTCGATATCGGAGCGGCGGAGGTAATATAGAAAATTACCAATAATAATACTAATGTGAACAGATAGATAAAAACATAGACAAATCAAAAGTGTTTAAACATATTTAATTTATTCACTACGAACCGATCGAGGCCATATCAACGAGAAGCAGCAAATCTGAAATCCCGCTGAATGATAAACGAAGCTTCCGGGTGTTCATAACGTTGATCTCCAGACAAAAGAATCCTGATGTTGATCCATGGCATAGGATTTATGATTCGGATTCGGAGCCATTTCACAATGCATGATTCAAGGACGGGAGAATACGTACATTTACTAGTTCGGTGAAAATGAGGATAATTTGGTTTAATTGGTCTTAGGCCAGTTCGTGATATTTGGGTCCATTTGTTTTACTTTATTTATTCTTATCAATTAGTATAATTTATTTGGATATTTACTTATTTTGGGGGTTCCTCCCTTTATCCCTTTCAAATCTTTGTAAAATATACACATGGAAGAACTTAAGCGATTTTTTCATATATTTTTCTTTATTTATTTATCTTTTCATTTACTCTTTATTAGATGCAACTAAGATTACTATCAAAATGTGTTTGCTTCGCAAAAATGTTTAGACATGAGGAATACTACCTTTCATGAGGTGCAGACACAAACACGCGAACGTACGTACACGCATAAACACGTACGTTCACACACACACGTGTGTGTGTCTGTGTATGTATATATGTGTGTGTGTGTGTACGTAAGTGTGTGTCTGTGTACGTACGCGTGTGTGTCCGTACGTATGTGTGTGTGTGTGTGTTTGCATATATATATATATATATATATATATATATATATATATATATATATATATATATATATGTGTGTGTGTGTGTGTGTGTGTGTGTGTGTGTGTGTGTGTGTGTGTGTGTGTGTGTGTGTATATAACGTAAGTCTACAGCCACAGACGTGTGCATACAACACGTAAACATCCCGCAGCCCCTCCCCTCCCGCCGGCGATAACCCCCCCCCCTCCCCCGCCGGCGAGCGCCCACCTGCGAGGCGGCGGCGAGAGGCGAGAGGCGAGAGGCAGCCGCGGAAGCGCCGAAGCGAGCGCCGAGACGATCCGAGTGTTAATGTCGCAATAAAACTGATTTATTTGTTCCGTTATGGCTGTTTTTATTCCCCACGCTCGGCTGTGCGCTGTTATTTATGGCTTTTTATTCACCCTCGGATTGTAATCACTTCGGGACAATCTCGCCACAACTAGGTAGACTACCTCATAATGTTTGTCACAGTATGCTTGTTACGTAATGAATCTCTGTTAACTCTAAAAACAACAACAACAGAGTACTGAAAGATAATCTTTAGTAAACATCCATATGTCATAGCACAGTGATTTCCACTATTCAGACCGGCATACATGGATACACAAGAAATAGGACTCTTCGTCCGATTTGCTATGATACTTCTACTAATGTTAAATCAGATGTAGAGTAAAGCAATATTCTTATCGCTTTTCTCGTCCTCTTCTACACCAGATTTTCTCATCTGTTTGCTTTTCTTTCCCTTGAGTCAGATGAGATCTTCTGAATTTGGATTGCTTTATATATATATATATATATATATATATATATATATATATATATATATATATATATATA
>NC_091550.1:36341125-36346125 GCF_042767895.1 Penaeus vannamei | reverse complement strand
GACGCTACGACCAGCGGAGCGGAGTCACCTGTGTCGTCGCAGCCTGTATCAGCTGCTCTCAATAAACCATCGACAACCTCTCTCAGTGATGCTCCTCTCACCACTCAATTCATTGTTTCCCAGTCTGAAGACTTCCCCACTGCTGCTCTTCTCGCTCTTGAGAAGGACTTTCCTACCCTGCAGGTCTCCACAAAGCTGACACCAAAGAGTGACTACATCCTGCAGGCCAAGACCAAAGAGATCTTCGATATCCTGCAAACTATTAACATCCTCAGTAGCGGTAAGGCTATTAACCTTAACATCTACAATCCCCCGCCCAAGAAGACCAGAATGGTCCTTGAAGGATACCCCTTGGGATTTCCACACTCTTCTCCCGGCGGCCGCAGCGATAACATCTCTCCAGCTCTCTCCCACCAATGGACGACGACTCGGCTCCCGCGCGAGCTGCCACCTGTAATCAGATCCAATTTTAACGGATGCACCTACCTATCGATATCACTGCCTAAGGAAGGACAGCTTAGAGATGTCTGCGGTCGTCGGGAGATGGGTCCCGCCGAAGAGTCACCTCTGCCTTACCGGGAGGGGCCACTTACCTGGACTTCTGCGGAGGCAGCTTCGTCGTCGGCGTGACGGGGCGACCACCGTCTTCATTCCTGGAATCCTGCTGGTGCTGCTTCGCCATGACGCTTCGTCGGTGTGGAGCTGTTTGCGGCGCTTTCCCTGTTCCTGATGTTTGGCAAGCTCTGGCTGGTAATTGCTGGGGCCGGCCACCTACTGTAGGGTACGAGGCGCCTAAGTAAGGCGTCAGGGCGGAGTTGGAGGGCCTCTGCCACGGGCCCTACAGCCCACTTACAGCTGTTGCTGCCTCGGTTGGCTCCAGTGACAGAACGCCGGAGCGAGCCTTACCGAGGGAGTAGGGGACGTCAGTGAGGGGCTTCGCGGTTTCGGTGCGGTGCTCAAATCCGACATCAATCTCAAGAACTATAATGGCTTTCACAATTTCTATCAACCAGGCACAAATAGAGGCACCTCCATCTTTTTTTCGAGCTGATATCTTAGCCAAACCCATTCACCTTCAGGCCCACTGCGGCCCGGAAATTGAATATCAAGGTGTCACCGTCTCTTTACTAGAAGGCGATTTTCAAGTTTTTGACATTTACCGCCCCCCTCCCCCCCGTGAATCAGCCAGACTCCAACTTGACAACATTTTCGCAAAAGTTAACGACTCACCATCAATTCTATGTGGAAACTTTAACGCCCATGATCCCTTGTGGAACAATCCTTCCACTTCCAGTGCTCACAAAACCTGCACCTCTGGTCACCATCTCATTCGTCTCTTACGAGATTTCCCACAAGTCTCTCTCATAAGCAAGAGGACATCCACACATATGCGAGGGGGAGTCTTGGATTTACTGTTCGTTTCAACCCCATTATCCTCATTGATGACTTGGTCTCTTCACTCCTATCTGGCCTCTGATCACTTCGCCGTGACTGTCACCATTGACACACCTCGTATACCGTCTCCTCCTCCCACTCTTAAATGGAAGGCAAACTGGCACTTATATACTCAGTCGATGGAAACCTGGGCCTGCAGCTTTGATCCACCTAACAACATAGATCAGCTCGAATCAGAAATCGTTCAAGCCATACACATTGCAGCAAATCAGACTATCCCTCTGACAACACCCACCACACATCACCGCAACCACTGGTTCTACGACGAAAGGGTAAAGGAGCTTCGACGTCGTCTCCTCATTCTCCGTAAGACCCTGCACAAACATCCTTCACCTGAACTTCTCCAGACGTACAGGGAAGCCATCCCCTTGATTCGGGAGAAAATACAAGAAATTAAAACAAATAAATGGCTTGAATGGTGTGAATCCTTAAATGTTCATACCTCCTTACATGACTTATGGCGAAGACTGAACATTGTTGCTGGAAAATTCAAATCACAGGCTCATCACCCACAGCCCAAGACCGAAGCAGATGCACTTCTAACGACCTTCGTAACCAGAAGCAACACCTCTCAGCTTCCACTCTCGACAAGAAACCGCCTTGCAGCCTTATCGCCACAGAGAGATGCTGATATCCAATAGGCTCTGCAAGAAACTGCAGAGTCTGACGAACCTTTCACCCAACAGGAGGTAAAGCAGGCTCTAAAGATTAATACTAATACAGCTCCAGGTTTGGATAATATTTCCTACTCAATGCTAAATCACCTTGGCCCTGAAGCCCTTAGTCAGCTCCATCTCCTTTTCAACAAGTCCCTTGCTGCTGGTCGTCTTCCCACCAGTTGGAAAGTTGCAGTCACCCAACCCATTCCCAAAACAGGTCAACCTACCTCTTACAAACCCATTTCTCTCCTGTCTTGCTTAGGTAAGACAATGGAACATGCCATTCTTACAAGACTGTCATACTATATACCTCATCCCTATCAACATATTTATGCCTACACTAAAGGACTCAGCACCAAAGATAATCTTGCCACCATATACTCCATCACAGATGGCATTGACAGCAACATTACCTTTTGGACATCGAGAAAGCCTTTGAGTTGGCCAACAGCAAAGTCATCATCAATATCCTCGCCTCCAGAGGTATCTCCGGCAAACTTCTGAGTTGGACGAAGGACTATCTTCAGGACAGAAAGGCGCATGTCCGAATTCAAGGCACTCTCTCAGATGTGCTGACATTTGAGAATGGAACATCCCAAGGTGGTATCCTCAGTCCTTTCCTTTTCAATATTGTTATTGCTGACCTATTATCGATCCAACTTCCATCTGATACGTACTTATTAACGTATGCATCTGCATCCAAACTGAAGTACCTCCTAGACAAGACCAAATCCCACAGCAATGTCATGAAGCGTTTAACTGGACTAGACATGGACGCAGGTTATCATGTCTTGTGCTCCTACTATATACATGCAATATGCTCCATTATATATTACAGCTCTGTGTCCTTGCTGCACCTAACCCCGCCTCAGGTTTCCAAGTTAGAAACCATCCAAAATAAATGCATGCGTCTCATTCTCGGAGCACCATGCTGGACTGGGCTTGCCAACTTACGTGAGGAATCCCATCTCGTCCCTCTTGCTATGAGAGTTCACCAAATGGTTGCTGGCTTGGTCTGCAAGATCGTCTCCAGAACTGACAATGGCCCACTCGCCAGATCCCTGCAGAATGTTGTCCTTCACCAAAAAGCTGTTCCCCCACGTCAGATAATGGCACAAAGGCATTTTACAATCCCTAGGTGCGCTAAATCTCCTGCCTGCTATCAGAAGTAGGGGACTCGATTGTTCCCATCCTGGATACACCATACCCAAACCTTGGGACATGCCCTTAGCTCACATTCACAAAGACACCTTGACCCAACCAAAAGCACTTTGTAACCTTGACCACTTTACATGTGTCAGTGAAGATGTTCAGCTACTTGTGTCCAATCCGAAAATTGTCACCATTTTTACCGACGGCTCTGTTGAACCTCATACAGGAAGAGCAGGATCAGCCTTCATATGCGGCGATTACACATACGCCAGACGAATCTCTAACAACTCCTCCATCTTACAGGCAGAACTCTTTGCAATAAAGGGAGCCTTTACACATGCCCTCCTCTTACCTCAAGATTCTATTTACATCTTAACCGACTCCCTCTCAGCCAGTCTTCAAAAGCGTCCCCTTGATGACAATACCAAGCTCATTACTCTAGTCTTATTCAAGATTCAACAACTCTCAGATCAAGGAAAGTCAATTCACTTTCAGTGGATACCTAGTCATGCTGGGATTAGCCAAAATGACCTTGCTGATCTCGCTGCCAAAGATAGCTTACGACACAGCCACGTCACCACGGTCCGTCTAAGTATCAGCCACATCAAGAAACTAGCCAAGAAAGCCTCCTTCCAAGTTTCCGACATCCAGCATTTAGTCAGGGTTCAAGCTGGTTCCCCCTCTGTGCTCTGGTACAAAACAGTCACGGACTACCAACCCATCATCATACCACGCTCGATGACGAGAAGTAATGCAACCATCCTACACCGCCTTCGCTTAGGCTATCGCTGTCATTGGGAAATTGCTGAACGCTTTCCCAAAGAGTGTCAACACTGCCACGCCATTGTTGAAGAACCACTTCTACATTATGTCTTGTGCTGCCCTGTATTAGATCCTATAAAGCCATAACAGTACAGTAGATTAACCTCAGATACCCCTCTTGATCTTCACTTGGCAGCAGAATGTGTCAAAACACTACTCAGTACTGAAGAATCCTTTAACACCATACGTCAATCACCACCTCCGAGATAATACAACACCACCATTATCAATTCCAATATTATCAATTAAAGATATGCCACCCAAACAGTAAATAACAACCTTGAGAACCATTACCGGGTGGCTAATGCGAAACCCGGACTACTTCCAACACTAGAAGTAGTTAATCAAAAAAAAAAAAAAAAAAAAAAAAAAAAAAAAAATATATATATATATATATATATATATATATATATATATATATATATATACATGTATATACATACTTTTAAAATACTTTCATTTCCTTAAATCTGCAAACGACTCGCATTCATCTTCGTTTTGTACGCGCCCTATACATTACTACTAATACGAAAGCCATGATTAGCCATGATCTAGATGCGTCTATAATAAAATCTGATTTGCATAGCGCGATAATCACTTATGTTGAAGAATGTCCTCGCTGGCGTCTGCATCCCGCCGTCCCTTCTCGGTCTATCGAGCGTCACTCCCGCCCGCCCCGCTGCCGCCCTTGCTGCTACGTCCTTAAAACGACGCAATAAGTCACGAAATATTTTCCTTACGGCTCTCCCTCGCCGACAGCGCGTCCGTTGGAGCAGATACGACATCGTTTCTCATCATATTCACTGAACTTCCTTGAGCTGCGCAAATGTCCTTGCAGTATTAACAACCATGCTAGGTAATCATCAAACGTAAAAACTGTGTAAGCGCGTGCGTATATATATCTTAAAAATT
>NC_091550.1:36326125-36328625 GCF_042767895.1 Penaeus vannamei | reverse complement strand
GAATTAAAGTTATGTAAGACGGAATGCAAGCCTGATTCTATTTTAGGGAACGGTAAGGCACACGATGAAATATCCATAAAAGAATTACAATAACTCTTATCCATAGCATTTCAAATGTTTCCTTTTGTTGCGTTTAAGCGAGTCCTTAACCTTTTACACAGCCCTGATGTTATTGAGCGGTAAATACGTCTTGTATTATAGATGCACCATATTAAACTGCAAGAGATCAATTATGAAAGTTCGAGCTATCAGGGATAAAATAAGAAATAAAAAAGCAATAACAAAAGTAGATAAAGTTTACACTAGGAGAACAATGTTGACAAGCCTATGAAAAGATGTATTTCAGTAGAGATCAAACACAGACACACACACACACACACACACACACACACACACACACACACACACACACACACACACACACACACACACACACACACACACACACACACACACACAAGGGTGCACTTGAACTGCCTAAACGATTAATCTTTTCATCGATTCTAACGGCATCAGAATGTGCTGTGTGGCTACGCAGATTTTCTCCTTCCCTCTTTTTGTGCTTCAGAGTTCGGTCAAGCATGCATTGGTCATGAGAAACAGCGACACGATAAAAAGCGACACGATATAGAATTCGCTAAAAAGGGTTTGCGTTCAATCAAGGCTGTGCGTTAGGCGGCGAGGGGCTTTCTGCAGTGGGCAAGGGGTATGTGTTCAATTAAGTGAGTTTAGACCGAGTTCCGAGGCTGGCGCTCTGGACAGTCACATGAGTTGGACATGTGCGTGTAATCTAATGCAGTCAGTGCTAAGCTAGACTTTGACAAATGAAAAGCAATGAACTATTTACTCAAAGCGAAACGTACCATATTTCTGACATAAAAATGAAACCCTAAAGCAGATCTCTCTCTCTCTCTCTCTCTCTCTCTCTCTCTCTCTCTCTCTCTCTCTCTCTCTCTCTCTCTCTCTCTCTCTCTCTCTCTCTCTCTCTCTCTCTCTCTCTCTCTCTCACTCACTCACGCCCTTTCAGCTACGAATTACCTGCATTTTTGGAACCCGTGACAATAGAGAAATACAGGAAACGTAGGAAAAAAAAGTAATGGGCCACTAAGAAGGAAAAAAGACAAGCTAGATTTCGTTCTTACTTCCGGTTGTGGTTGAGGCCATGGCATCTCCTTACGATGAACTATGGTGGTCCTAAAATCAGTAGATTCGTTCGCTTACGTTTACTTTCCTTTCCATGCAATAAAGGGCTATGTACGCTATGAGACCCTCGTCCTCCATACATTTTAGATGAACGTTCAATGTTCAATGGATTACTATTGAATATTGAATAAGAGTCTGTTTTTCAGAGAGACAGAGAGAAAGGGGAAACTTAAACATATTGTTCAGAGAATGGTCAACACTAAAACATTAATCTTGTTCATTTTTACAGTTTTCTCCATCAACTCTTACAAAAAAATTAATTAAAGAATTTGGGTGAAGGCTCACTTTTGACTAGGACAAGGCCCATTCTTTTATATAAAAAAAATGGGAATAATAGTGATATGTACACACACGCACACACACAAACACACACACGCACACACATATGTGTGTGTGTGTGTGTGTGTGTGTGTGTGTGTGTGTGTGTGTGTGTGTGTGTGTGTCACAGAAAGACACAGAGAGAGATAGAGAAAGAAAGAAAGAGAGAGAACCTTTAAAATGACGGAGCTTTATTTCATTCGCATTCGAAACAATGTCCTAAAAGTGAAACAACATAAAAAAACTCTATTTATCGACATCTGTTCTTTCATTTCACTGTGTTGGAAAATTCTAAGTGCAATTACACCTAATATGCATCTAAAGAGTTTTACGGGAATACTCTTCCTTTCAATGGATATAAACAGAAAGAAAGAGAAAAACTAACCCAGAATTAAGGAATCATTAAATGTTAGCACCAGGCAGGTAAATAGTATCCAGGGCTGTGAGAGCGCGGTATATTTCAGCCAACAGTTATAAACAATAAAAAAAATATTCATGCCTTTAATTCACACGATTTAGCTGGATTTGAAACAAAGCATTGCTAATTTTCCTAAATCCCTTCAGGCCCCGAGCATGAAGAGATTGTTCCTAACGGATTACGGTCCACGGATGAACGGCGAATGAAGGCGAGCACATCGGGAACGGAGCAGCTGCCAACGAGGGGGATGAAAACAGCCATAAAGGAAGGAATAAATCAGTTTTATTGCCGCATTCATGCATTCATTACCCCAGTGCTTGCTCCAGAGCTCAGTGACCTGCTCGCTCTGCTTTATGGCGAAAGGTAAGCTGTGTAAAGAGGTTTCATTCTTCGCAAAATCTTTCTTGTATGATTTCAGGGTATCCAGGAAGGA
Source organism: Penaeus vannamei (assembly GCF_042767895.1). Taxonomy (NCBI): domain Eukaryota; kingdom Metazoa; phylum Arthropoda; class Malacostraca; order Decapoda; family Penaeidae; genus Penaeus; species Penaeus vannamei. The sequence continues at coordinate 36,326,253 of NC_091550.1, read as the reverse complement.
GAGGAAATTCCTGTCTTTGCACATCCTCGCTGCTGATTGGTCGATGCTGTGGCAATTTTTTTCTTTCTTTCTTTCTTTCAATGTAACATTTTTTTTTCTCGCTGTGTTCACGTAAAAAAAAAACAATC
>NC_091550.1:36301125-36303625 GCF_042767895.1 Penaeus vannamei | reverse complement strand
TAGATAATACGATCAAGCCATCATTAATCTTACCTGATGTGAGACTTTAACGCCTTATTAGTTGCACTGAAATTGCAGGATCTTCAGGAACTTAAGTACAAAAATATGTAAACACAGAAAACACTTAAATCTAATTTTTCTCAAGTACTGTTACATATGCCACGTTGCTCAAGTTTAAATATTTTCTTTTCTCATAAAAAGACTTTGAACGGTTGTCATAATGGATCATCTCCATTGAACAACAACGACAAAGATATTGATAATGATAATATCAAGTACAACAGGGAATATGATGACAAGACAATAATAATGATAATACAACAATAACAACCACAACAATAATGATAATACAACAACAAAACAACAACAATAATGATAATAATAATAATAATAATAATGAAAATTTCGAACCAGACAAATCTGACATGCTGAATCTATGCAAATTTATCAAGGTAGCAGTTAATTACAAAAACGTTCTGGAGGATTGGTATAAATAGTAGTTTTAATCCACTGATACCGAGCAAATCGTTTAGTTAATCTATGAATCCTAAAATGCATTTTAATAAACATTACGAGCATAAAAGTAAATGTGAAATGATTTTGCTTCTCATATTGGCAATAAACAGAAAGGGATTGCCAATTTCTCTCTCTCTCTCTCTCTCTCTCTCTCTCTCTCTCTCTCTCTCTCTCTCTCTCTCTCTCTCTATATATATATATATATATATATATATATATATATATATATATATCATTCTGTATGCGTGTGCGTGCGTGCGTGCGTGTGTGTGTGTGTGTGTGTGTGCGTGTGTGTTTGTAAGCAGAGCGAGGCATAAAGGCTAACGTTGAATATACGAATGTGAATGTAATATTTTGCACATGTCATCCACTATGAAATGTTACTTTTCTGTAAAATTCTATGAGAAAAAAATCATATTAGTTTTGGTGTCACCATTGATAAATGGTCTCTTGAATCACCGTTTGATTAACAGTTCCAGACAGAAATCGTCCATTTAGCGCGCTGGACCTCGGGACCAAATCTAACAATGCTACAACTACGTGTTGGTTGTTATGCATTTATTTTTCAAACATATCATCTTTGTTATTATGTTTTATGATTATTATTATCATTATCATTATTATTATCATTAACAGAAATGTAGTTAATAGACTCAGATACCTAAGAGCTTTTTCGGATAAAGCAGCTAAGGAAAGGAAGCCAGCGATGGCACTCTAAACAAGGGGTGTCAAACACGCGGCACATTTGCTATATTAGTCTCACAGGCGGCCGTTATACATGATTAAATAAGCCAGTCTCTCGTCTTCTAAGATTAACACTTACACCCTTGCACTTTTTCTGACATTTTCTTTTTTTATGTAATGAAAAAAATAAATGTTTTAACGTCAACCATATAACCGTTTCGTCGCGTCGATTCTTGATTATCACGTCTGCATACTGTATACTAAGGTGAAATGTGGTCCTCAGGTAAATGAGTTTAACAGCCCTGAGGTGGAGAGACAGAAACGCGAAAAGGATGTGTGCAAGCGGCAGAGGGAAAGAAAGAGGGCAGTTTGTTTTAGGGTTCTGGATCTGGCACCCGTTAGTTTGCAAAGGAGGCTATTTGTCGATGCATCTTTCAACTTTAGCTTGTGTATATGCCCTCTGAAGGACAATGTACGATAAAGGGTGACTCCTAGGTACAATGGGTGTGGGTAATTTGCCAGCTGATTATTGTCTTATGAAATGTTAAGTCTCTTGTATGCATCGTGATTTTTAAGGTGGGATGGACATACCTGAGTTTTACTGGGGTTGGCATTAAGGTGTCACTTTCGGTAGAAGTTGGAACGAGCTTACAAGGTATCTCAGAGTTTTTCCTCGATTTTCTCGGTCTGATTGAGTAGCATTGTAAAGTTCATATGTAGTCATGAGCCTAAGTATGTCTGGAAATTGTGGTTGGTCTTTAGTGTAAATGTTAAACACCACGGGGGCAAGCACAGATCCTGGAGAGCCTGTTGTTTGGGATCTTCCATCTACTTCGGATCCCATTTTTATGAAAAATTGTCGCTTGTCAAGTAGTGATTTAATTTAGCGAGCTACGATTGTTTAGAATAATTTTAGCCCATTATAGGAGTGCTCTGTGATTGACAGTCGTATGCAGTCCTGAGGTCGACTAAGATTGCACCTGTGATTTGTTTCGTCTCAAAGCCATTTTTAATGCACTAAGTTTCATTGCTTGACTGCAAATTATCTGCCGGTTATATGCTTGATCTGTTGATAGTGCCTCTTCATCTTTGTTGTTTACAGGTCGATAAAGTGCATTCATACAGTTTATACAATACGGATATTGGTCTGTAGCTTTTTGGAGGGTCTGGATCTTTACCAGGCTTTAGTAGGGATACTACTGTTTTAAAGGTTGCACATGTATTGAATAGCAATAGGATCCAAGTCTTTAATTTTTCCCAAATGTATGATAATTTCGGATGTGATCCCATTCAGCTCAAC
>NC_091550.1:36276125-36281125 GCF_042767895.1 Penaeus vannamei | reverse complement strand
GTAGTAGCAGTAGTAGTTAATACTATTGTTACCAATATCAGAATTTCAACTTCTGGTAAGTTCTCTTAGACGTCGCTACGAATAAGGGAACAAGGGGACAAATGAATCATTGTCGACTTCCTCGTTTAATCCTGAAGAAAAGAAATAACACAATTTACCACGTCGTTCTCTAACCAACAGTCACTCATTCCCTGCAATACGATTTCCGTTTCACTGCCTCGTGGTTCTAAACTTACATAGAAAGTGGTGCCATAAACGGTACATTGAGGCACTTTTCCCGGAGATTAACGTTGCATAGCTACTAAAAGAGCCAAACTTTTTCCCGACATAAAACCAAATATGATGTAGCTGTCTCCGGCACTTTTGACACATTGGGGGAAAAGAACACAGAAAGAACACGAAGAAGAAGGAGAAGATAAAGAAGAAAAAGAAGGAGAGAGAGAGGGGGGAGGCGATGGCTTCGTCTTCGGCAGAACAACCATTGCAGAGAAAAAATATAGTGTAATGTAATAAATTCAAAATGCCAATTGTGTTCTGTTGGGACCGCCTTTTCCTTTCAATTTCACTGACAAATTCGGCACGTGCTGCTCGCCACTCCCTGAGGTTGTGCAACAGTGTCATGGCCCCGTGACAGGCGAGAAACTCCAGTAGACTTTAAAAATCATAGCAAATCCGAGGCGATTGAAAATACGCTTATCAAGTTAGATACACACTTCACTCAACAATTTTCATATTAGAAAAGACTCAGAATAACATGACTGTATCAGAGTTGCTGGATATGTTATTCATGTAAATATGTAATACAGCTTTAGTTTTCCGCATTTACTTTGTTGTCTCGGAAATAATCCTTATTTATTCGTAAACTGGACGTGTAATATTACGGATTTGGATGTTCTGGCGCATATATCTTTCCGTCTCTTATTTCTAAAGATAGATGAATAAGTCAATAAGCAGATTATATATATATATGTGTGTGTGTGTGTGTGTGTGTGTGTGTGTGTGTGTGTAAATAAATGAATAAACAAAAATAAATAAGTATATATATATATATATATAATATATATATATATATATATATATGTATGTATGTATGTATGTATGTTAAGATATATACATATATATATATATATATATATATATATATATATATATATATATATATATATATATATAATATATACATATTTTATATATATATATATATATATATATATATATATATATATATATACATATATATTATATATATACATATATATACATATACATACATACATGTACATATATATACATTAACATACATACATACATACCATACACACACACACACACACACACACACACACACACACACACACACACACACACACACACACACACACACACACACATATATATATATATATATATATATATATATATATATATATATATATATATATATAATTATTTACTTATTCATTTGCCTTTACATATCTACAGAAATAACATACCCAGCAAATCTAATACAGTCATGTCATTATGAGTTTTCTCAGATATGAAAAAAAAATATTAGGATGAATATTTTGATTGCTAGTATCACTGAATTGCAAATGCTTCTCCTTATTCACTGTACATTCAGTGCTCAAACGGATATCAGGAGTGATCCTATTCTTCGCTAAGTTCTATCAAGTGTCAGCCTATCTGTGACTACCGCATTACACCTATATATAACAGATATGTTTCTGTTTGTGTGTGTGTGTGTGTGTGTGTGTGTGTGTGTGTGTGTGTGTGTGTTTGTTTGTTTTGCTAGGTATTTGTGAGTATTTCTATATTGCTTACGGCCTTCCATATATTCACTCAATAAGTCGGACTGTCTTACTCAGGTTTTTACCTTTGATTTCTTTTAATTTCACGACTTTTTGTGGTCGATGTGAAATTATCCCCTTTTTCCTTTTTGTAGTCCATCTCATATTAAACTTTTATTTAATTTTGTAATGAGAGCACTTTTCTTTAACGATAAAAGATAGCCCTTGACGAATAGTGTTACTGAAACACTAATTGTGTTCCTGCAATTGATTGGCGAAATACGTCTGGCTGAGGTGTAGCGTGGGTGGGCGTTGAGACGTGCACCGGGTGTGACGAGGTCTTCCCAGGTGGCCTTAGTTCGCTATTATTTTTTCCTTATTTTCCAAAAAGAATAAACTAGTTAACGCATAAATAGATAAATTTCTAATAAAAGTTTAAAACAATTACTTCAAATTCAGGAAAAAAAATATATATATACATACGTATAAGTGAATGGATATATTAGCGCTTAATTCATGACCAGATGTCAGCAACGGGAAATACTGACATATCAAACTGTATGTGGATTACTTCACTAAATCAATTAAATGCCCCTGTACCCTGGGATCGCCCTCTCCATCGCCAGAAATATTAATTACATCATGAAGTGCAGTTATGCATGTTAGGGGCGCACACCCCTCTTTTACTGTTTCATGCAATCGTCTATGAATTTCAAATGGGTACATATATTTCATTCAATGTTGGCTTGCGAAATGTTACAGTTGTTACAGAAAATTGATATGGATATTTTTCTTTCGAAATAAGATCTAAGGTTTTACTGGAAATATTTGCTTTTTCATTATTTATTTTATATTCAAGGTTTGAAAAAAAAAATATTTACAAAATAATGCTGTTGTGTAACTCATACACGAATAACACGAGCAATAGAAATGAGGGAACCTTATTACCTTGAAATATTGTGTTGATATTGTGAACTCAAAGAACTGCCGTGGAAATTCTGAACTGAAAGCATTATCTTATCTTGGATATATCGACAAAGAGTGGTTCATACGAGTGTTTATACACACACACATACGCATATATATATATATATATATATATATATATATATATATATATATATATATATATATATATATATATATATATATATATATGTATGTATGTATGTATGTATATATATATATGTATATATATATATATATATGTATATATGTATATATATAGAAAAGTTATATAGTAACATATGTGGTCAGAAAAAGCTTTTATTGTAGTTTTATCAATAAAGCACACCAAACACACCAAACTCAGACTGAGAAAACAAGAAAAAGAGGCCGGTGTTCAATAATTAAAAAAAAAGAAGAAAAAGGGCGTATAAACCAGGCTGGAAGTTGTCCCCTTGTGCTCGACTCGCCCTCCGGGTTAGAGCCAGATGCCGGACTGGATATGGTCAGCGACGGAGGTAGAATAAAGCCGAAGGTAGAATAAAAGAGGTAAAGCCGTAAAAGAGTGAGAAATAGAGGACGGTATAAAAGGCGAATGGACCAGAAGAGAGGGCGAACAGAAGGGGGGGGGGTATCGGAGGGGAACCAGGAGGAGGAGGGAAAAGAAGGAATGGGAGAGGGCAGAGGAGAGGAGAGTTTTCGGGCTTTCAAAATGCGCATGTCCCCTGTGACGTTTCCCTGAACACCGTTTTCTGTGACTGAAAGAGAGACTGACATTTCAGGGAATACTGATGCATTAATTTGACTTCCATTTTCTAGCGATCAATCAATTTATCGATTTGTCTTTCTGTTTATATTTCTATTTCTTTATTTATCTGCACACCCGCACACACACACACACACACACACACACACACACACACACACACACACACACACACACACACACACACATATATATATATATATATATATATATATATATATATATATATATATATATATATATATATATATGTATGTATGTATGTATGTATATGAAATCGTTCTGGTTTTTACAAAAATGTAATTAAATAAAGCAAACAAAATTATAGCATAGAAACATAAACTATATACAAAAAATACATAAACACGATACAAATATATACAAAACATATTTAAAAACGTAAAAATAAATGGTAAACCAACCAAAAATGGGTGTTTATGAAGATAGTCAGTCTAGTGGGTGAACAAGGGTGTAGCTGTGGTTATATATATATATATATATATATATATATATATATATATATATATATATATATATATATATATATATATATATATATATATATATTGACAAAATGGTTAATAGTATTCATGTTACTTTTTAAACTATTTTTGATTGTCACAGTGTTTATCAAATATAGATACATAAATATAGTGCTATTCTTTATGCCATCAAATGCAATAAAAAAGTTACCGCAACTCCGATGAATCCGATGACAATAACATGTTTTTCATTTACCTTCTTTCGTAGATACTTGGGTACCAGGCTTTGTGTAAGGGTCCAATAGTAATCTCTCACTGTACTCTGAATCATATTGCGAAAAAAGGTGTACTATTAATTTTCATTTTCTGCCGTTATCATTCTCTTTAGATTTCGTATAACTTCCTTATGTATTTGGGTCTATTTTTCTTTTTTTTCTAATTTCCTGTATTTTTTCGTCTTATTTATCACTCTCCATCTTTTCTTAAGTACTTTAATCTACCAGTTTCCAAACGCCGCACTAATCGTAAATTATATGAATGATTTGGAACGCCAAGGTAAGAACCTTAAAAGCTACCTGAAGATTTCTGTATCATATCCTTCCATCATTTCGTGATCAAAAACTATAGATAACACATAACATAATTCCAGTATGAAATGTGAACGAAATGACACTCTCGGTCCAACGGATGTAATTAGCTACCATACAAAAACATTTCGACTCATTGCCATCAAATTAATCACCAGAATTCCTGACAACATATTCAACTATTAATTTGTTCTTGCTCATTATCGAAACGACTGATTAATCTCAATCAGAAGTTATTTCGGTCAAGCTGTTTAGCGATTGCTCCAGAATTGAATAAAGTATGGGTGCGATGAAAAGGGGCACGAAAAATGGAAGATAAGATCTCTCTCTCTCTCTCTCTCACTCTCTCTCTCTCTCTGTCTCTCTCTCTCTCTCTCTCTCTCTCTCTCTCTCTCTCTCTCTCTCTCTCTAACTCACTCTCTCACACACACAC
>NC_091550.1:36251125-36253625 GCF_042767895.1 Penaeus vannamei | reverse complement strand
TTTAAGTTCAAAGGCGTCCACGGATTTTGTGACGGCGATGAGCTGAAAAAAATCCCATTATTTGAATGAGACATGAATGTATAATCATGTACAAGATAAACCGCTGTGAACTACTGCAATGTTACAAAATAAAAATACAAGAGGTGTTGTAGGATATAACAGGTGTCAAGTTATTGGAACATATGGTACAAGTACACGAATTCGATTTGGTAAAAATTACATTTTGTAGCGAATATAAAAGTGGTGTTTAGTTCTACACTCCAGGGGCGGTATTCACGAAAGGTCATAGAACCAGAAAATTGTCGCTGACTGAATGTCTATGAAGATTTTGTCTGACTCATCGTGAAAATTTTCATCTATGCTCGGCCGAAATATAAGGTTGGAGGTGTCTCACATTGTCCTTGAATTGTTCTTACAAGACTCGTAAAATACTAACGTGATTTTACTACCAATGGAGATAACTCATTAGAATTGAAAATGTTAACGAAAAGTGCAGTGAAGGAAAATAAATAAATAGGAAGGCCCAAATACCGGTAGGAAATGTGTGTCGCACAGTGTTTAAAGAAAGATGTCAAAATACGGATTAACAACTGATCAACAGATACCGTCTGCATGCTGCAGCATTGAATGCCATGAACTTGTAACGAGAGTTGATCTAAATACTTCCCTCTAAAAAAAACTACAGTTGTGCTGAAATTAATATCTACCTTGCATTATGTAGCAACTGGCAAGCTCTTATTTGCTGTAAATCTTGGGATGTCCGCATGGAAATAAAGGAAACTAAGAAAGGGAAGGTAAACCACCAAGGAATTGACAGATACATAATACTCCTGCGATCATCATGACCTTCAAGCCTTTGGCACTCCGGCAAAGGTCAGAGAACACCAAGTACATACTGGTAGCACATTAATTTTTTTTATCATTCTTGTGATGTCTTCAAAATATATAGAGTATGGATTTGCTTACCATCACGAAAGCGCCGAATATGCATAGTCTGTGGTGATTGTGCAACTTAACTTCAGCTTTAATTGAGATAGTCACCTATTTCATCAATGGCGATGCCAGTTATGAACTAGGAATGATAATATTAGTAAACTAGGTTTTAGATAAAATTAACAGTAACCTTTTATGGAGGTATAATAAAAAAAAGATTGATACCAATAGGTTAACCTTGTGATTTTGTTGAATAATAGCAAGTATTCATATTAATCATAATGATTCTTGAGATCTTTTCTAAAACTTAGGTAAAGAACTGGTTCACTTTATAGTTACTTTTGCTTCTACTGGATTTATCGTGATATCCTTTGAGAGTAACCATAAATGGATGATTGATAAATTGTACAGCTGATTTATATACTATGGACAGTTTACATTGTAATTATATCTCATTAATTTCTTCAGTATCAAAATTTTAATAAATGGTAATTTTCATCAATATTCTTTTAATCAAATCATGCAGAGAAGCAAACAAGTTGACAAAAAATCCGGGAACGGACCTTTGGAGTGTCACATTTTCGAAAAGGCCGGATTATTTTAGGGTTGTAAATGCTATGTTTCATAGAAAATAATAAGTGCACGGAAGAAACTCGACTTTTTTCTAAGCATTTCCATTTAGATTGCAATCGACAATGCGCGATGTTTACGCTTTACCTCTCTTCATTACAAAATGAGAAGGAATGAACAGGATTTTCTGTTATCACATGCAAGACCCAACAGCTGGTTCTGGAGTAAGTGCTATCAAGAAAACAGCCGCAAGCCAAAGCAGTATGTTTGAGAATGCGCTCAGAAATCAGTGCCGGAAATCAAGGAAGCCAAATCAGCTTTTTGTAAAACAAGCCTACTATGCATATTTTTGGGTAAAGTTGGTGACCAAGATAAAAATTGGGCACCTCAAATCATTTGCAATAGCTGTGTAAAAGTCTCTTCATCACTGGACAAAACTGAGTAGATTCCCTGAAATTTTGAATCCCCATGGTAAGGCGAGATTCACAGAACCATGTGGATGACTTTCTTTTGTCTCACTAATGTTCTTGGAGCCTCGAGAACCAAACGAAAGGTCACTGAATACCCTGATCTTTGTTCTGCTCGTCGGTCAGTACAACACAATGAGGGTATAGCTGTCTCTGTTTTCACTTCGTTACCCGATTTGGAGGACCTCGAAGCCCCAATATTCACTGAACTGGAAAGTCAAAGCATTATCAAGGATTTTTTGCTCAGAATCAATCGCCTCTGGGTTCTCTCAGGCAGAATTGAAAGATTTAGTCAAAGATTTGTACCGCTTCAAAGAATCTTCAGAATTTTCAGCCTCAAGGTGAAAAGGAAAGAAATTGTTAGAAAGTTACTCAATCATTTAATAGAAGAGCTGTTGATTTTGTACATTACTTTCACGAGATAGATGACCTCGTTTTTGTATTGATATTTTGGGCCTGTTAGCAGTGTTGGGCCTTATAGATTGGGGACTGTTCAGGGACAGCTCGAAATTGAGCTTCAAATTTGTTTT
>NC_091550.1:36243625-36246125 GCF_042767895.1 Penaeus vannamei | reverse complement strand
ATGGCCGGTGTTTTACTTATAAGAAGGAATGTTGACTGAATATATGTGGAGAAGAACACTTTCTGCAGAAGTTGGACACAAAGAGACGTAATTTAGTGAAATGGCGGTGGAACAGAATTAGAAATAGAAGGAGCTCGCTTAATTGGCAGGATGTTTTCCACTGTAACAGTTGAAGGCATTGAGGTATGAAGCTCAAGAAAGACGCCTCAACAGGGCTACACACGAGTAAGTGAAGACTTGCTCGGAATTCGAATTTTCTGATATGTTTCTTGATGACTATTTCATAAAATAACGAGTAAGAGTAATATATGAGGATTGTACGCACACACACACACACACATATACACACACACACACACACATATATATATATATATATATATATATATATATATATATATATATATATATATATATATATATATATATATATATACATGTTCATATTTCTATGTGCGTCGTGTGTGTGTGTGTGTGTGTGTGTGTGTGTGTGTGTGTGTGTGTGTGTGTGTGTGTGTGTGTGTGTGTGTGTGTGTGTGTGTGTGTGTGTGTGTGTGTGTGCGTGCGTGCGTGCGTGCGCGCGTGTGAGTGACGACATTACCATTATAGTGCATATGTATATATATATATATATATATATATATTGCGTGTGTGTGCGAAAGTATGCTTGCCATGTGACCTCGAGGAATGGCAAGCTGCAACCGTTAACAGTTAGGATGATCGGTCTACTTCTCAAATTTTCATTTGCTACGTAACGAAATTCCATGACACGCTTCCGAACTAATCCCAACTCCAGTTGTCTGTCACCCGTTCAGGACTGCATTTTAATTCTAGAATCTCGCACACTAATTTTCTCTCTCTCGCTCTCTCTCTCAGTCTGTCCCTCACTCATTCTCTATCTCTATCTATCTATTTAGCTGTTTATTTTTTTGTTTTGTTTTTTCTCTGCCATTCCCTTTCTGTTTGATTCTCCTATATCCTAAATCCTCCTTCATAGATTACATTCGACCAGAAGGATGATTTTAACGGCTTGGTCTTTTTCTATCAATTCTTTCCCGGCAGAAAATATTTCGCTATTACGGGGCAAAGCAATTATACTTTTCCCATTAATGTTTCTTGAACTTCTTCGCAAAGCTCTCAAGTTAAGGTGTTTTTATTTTAGCTTTCCACTTTCATTCATTTACAATCTGCCTTGGATGTCTCTATCATTTTTATTCTTCATGATTGACTGCAACCAATTACTGTAATTGACTTTTCATTAACGCAGTTGTTTCAATTTTGTCATACTGTCAGAATTGATATGATGATATGCCTTAATTCATAATAACGTCTTTTTATCCATCACTTGCCGGTTTATTTACAATGCACTATCCATTGATATATCTGTCCACTGCCTGTGTGTGTGGCACAAGCGCAGACACACACACATATGTGTGTGTTTACACATGCATAAATAAATTATATATATATATATATATATATATATATATATATATATATATATATATATATATATATATATATATATATATATGTATGTATGTATGTATATATAAGCACAAACAAACACACTACACATATACATATATGTATATGCGTATACACACACACACACACACACACACACACACACACACACACACACATATATATATATATATATATATATATATATATATATATATATATATATATATATATATATATATGTATGTGTGTGTCTGTGTCTGTGTGTGATCGTGTGTGTATATACATACATATATATGTATATATATATATATATATATATATATATATATATATATATATATATATATATATATATGTGTGTGTGTGTGTACAGTACATATATAAACACACATACATACATGGAAAGAAGGAAAGAATATGAAAGATTGTTTAACGTTTTATTTTTAGAAATTCAAATGTTAACAGAATTACTAAAGCGAATCCTGTTGACGTGAGTGAAATCAAGATATTTCAGTAAAATTGATTAATAAAAAAGTATATCCGATAAAATTGAGGAATGAGATATACCAGATGTAAGAGGTAAAATGATAAGGAAAGTGAGACGAAAGAAAAAGAGAATATCCGAAGTGAGTGAAATGGAGACGTTGCTTAAATTAAAGCCCGTTATTGGCAAGAATTATGGTGTGGGATTTTTTTGTACTTGGTTTCCACGCTTAAATGGATGGGAAAGTAATGAAATTATTTTTGGAAAGTGAGTAGGAAAAACATGCTTTTAGAATGACAGCGTCCAACTTGATAATGTTGAAGCCATGCTTTCCACTGCCTTAGTTCTATATTACTATTGGACCAACAAATAAAAAAATGTAAGATCATATTTACACTCCCGCAACATTACTTGCAAAAACTGAAAAAAAAACAGCTCATATGTCCAAACATTACATGGATTCAGCTCTTTTATCGTTTTTGTGTAATTTTGTAATTATCAGTGATTTCGTGGGAGTTAATATGGCTTTCCCCTAGCTTGTGGGGC
>NC_091550.1:36233625-36236125 GCF_042767895.1 Penaeus vannamei | reverse complement strand
AAGGAATGCAGATGAATGTAATAAATGGAGGGCATGCTGGTCAGGTACATTTCAGGGAATTATCCTGTTTCAGTAGATCGGGACATCTCGTTAGTTGGTCCTTCATTTTCCATTCATTCTCTTTCTTCTCTTCTCTTCTCTTCTCTTCTCTTCTCTTCTCTTCTCTTCTCTTCTCTCTCTCTCTCTCTCTCTCTCTCTCTCTCTCTCTCTCTCTCTCTCTCTCTCTCCTGCTCCTCAACAACACCGCTTAAAAAAACTCATTATTCCCGCCAAACTGGGAAGCATTTTCGCATCTGATCTTGAGAAACTTATATGCAGGATTATGCAACACATTGAAGTGATACAAATGCTATCCGCTCCATGCAAGTTGAGAGTGCCACGAGGACCTGTTCCTGCAAAGAATGGTGTCATTTCGAGGAGTGTCGAGAGCCTGCGGCGTTAGTCAGGTTTGGCAGCCAATTTCCAAAAGCAATTTCCGAAAGAATGGGAGCAAATGTATTTTATGTCCTTCAGTGTCTCAACTTATTTCTTTAGTGCGGCATTATTTCTGTGGGAAAGCGAGATTCAGTTTATGATTCCAGTGTAGCGCGACGAAGAATTCTCGTAGTTTATTCGTTTTACATAACAGCACAACGAGTCATTATTCGTTCTTCGTATCATATTCGGTGTTATACCTTAATATTTATAACCCTTGTTCCCTAATATTAACCTACTTACTGTTATTTTTGCAATGCATTTAAATCCGTTTCGGGTTGAAAACGTATTTTTTAGTTTTCTGGTCTAAACTGAATTAAAATTATTCATTATTTTCTTTATTAAACAGGTGACCGATGTCTCTTTACCTATGTATATCTTCACTTAATTATCTTCATTACAGCAAAAATGAAATCAGAAAAAGACGAGCACTGTTATTTTCACTTACAGAGATATGCATATTAACATGAACATGGCCATTAACATTAATATTTACTTTAGCATTAACATTATCATTACTTACATTAACAACACATTAACATGAACACGAACATGAACATGATCATGCACATCAATAATAACATTAACAATAACATTAACATTAACAGTAACAACTGTACTGTATAGTGGTCTTCCATCCCCAATTACTCTCTACTTTCTGCGCAAATGTCAGGCAAACAATGTGGCTTTCATTGTGATGCCAATTGCAGTGGAAATATTTCTGTAATAAATTTTCCTCCGAATTACAGTCACTCCTAGCATTATCAAGCCGTTATTTCATGCATAATAACTAACCTCTCTCGCTCCCCTCATCCCAATTGTGTTAATTATGCACTAAATAAAGATAAAATTCATACTTCCTGTTGGGACATTATCATATATGAATCTCCCTGGAAGCAATCTGCGCCCAGAGTTATACATTTCAATTCATGCATTTTTCTTTCTTCTCTCTTTCTCGCCCTTTATCCTTTCAAACTCTATTCCAGTTACTGTTTCAGATTCGGTTTTAGATTTTAGATTTCTAACCTTTCTTAAACTTCTTCGCCTTCTAAGACAACGTGCATGTGGAACACAGCATACTGTCTCGTCCGTATCGTTATCCTTCATCTTATTCTTACCTTTCAATTTTTTAATTCAATTTATCTAATACTTTTATTGTCGAGGATCTAGAAAAGAGCGACGCAGTTTGTAATTAATTTATGTGGTTGAAGATTATAGCATCGCTGAAAATGAAGATACCTGTACGGTTGAAAAGAGCGAAGCAAAACTATGCAAAGTTCGAAATAAAAATACTTATTATTGATAGTTATGGAAGAACCGTAAAGTGAAAAAACAAACTATTCAATAGAAATGGAACTCCTTTGGTTAGCACTGCCCTTATGCAGTACCGGAATTCAATAATAATGGATTTGCTTATGAACGCACACGCACATGCACACGCGCGCGCGCGCACACACACACACACACACACACACACACACACACACACACACACACACACACACACACACACACACACACACACACACACACATACACAGCAAGAGAGAGAAAAAGAGGATGGGAGAGAGACAGATAAAAAGAGCAAGACACACACACACAGCGAGAGAGCCAAAGAGAGCGAGAGAGACACACACAGACACGCAGATGGACAGACCGACAGAGACAGAGAGCGAAAGAAAACCAACCAGACATACAATAGCACTGACATTAATTACCCGAAGTCGCTCGTGTCTTCGAGTGTTTGCCGTCGATTGGAATTCGATCATGGAACGAAACGGAGAGTCACTCAAGGCTTTTGTTTCCACCGCCAACTGCCTCTCTCTCGCCGCAGGAGATCAGCTGGAGGCACCAAGGCAGAAGACGAGAGGAAAAAGAACTAGGTTGGTTGTTCGCCCTGCTTGTTTCGACTCTTAAGGGAATATTATTGCTTTGTCCTCCTACGCTTCATAATTGTTACCGCCATAGTATTAGTATCATCCTACTAATACCGTTATCGCCATAGTATTAGTATCATCCTACTAAT
>NC_091550.1:36213625-36216125 GCF_042767895.1 Penaeus vannamei | reverse complement strand
GGATTGTTCAATTTATACTCCAATCTTCAGCCTTATGGACATCCATTTAGCCAGCGATAGGGGAAGAAAACAATACAATAATTATAAGATATTGCCAAGGTAGGTAAAAGGATAGGAGAAACTGTAGTTGGGACCAAGAATAAGAGGGGGCAAATGCTAATCGATATTGCTGAGGCTCGATCATGAATGCATTTATTCAAGATGAAAACAAATAGAGTGGAAGCGGACATGGAAGTCGCCATCTGACATCAAAACCAAATCTGACTTCATAATTTCAAATAGGCGCGATAGATTAAAGAATGTGATATTATTGTATTACATCTCTGAAGGGAAAGGAATAAATTCATAGGGAAACCACAGCCAAACCTATCTTGAAGACCAGGGGCCGGATTTAATCAACTTTCGTTACAGTTATGCGAGGTTACGATTTCTCAACTAGCGCCTTTGCGACCTATTTCCAAACACCAAACAACGAGAGCATAGGGGTCTCGTAACCTTTCCGAACTTATTTTCTATTGTAGGGTATCTTTGGGCTTCATTTTCTGTAAGAACGACTCGAGCGAGTGACCAATCAGCTTTAACCTGGAGAATATTGACCAATCTCAGCAGTTCAATACTAAAATATAAATAATAGAGCCGTCGGAGAGTCGAGGAAAAAAACGTTAACCAAATTTTTCAAGTGAAGAGCTGCATGCAATGGTTGTTGAAGTGCAGAAGAGGCAGAGAATTGAGGGCCCTTTTTCGTCCATGTTGACAAGTATGATGAAGACAGCTTGTGACAGCGTGGCGAGAAAGGTAAACGCTGTGATCTCTGTGACAAGGGCTGCCAATGAATTCCGTAGTAAATTCACAGACTTTGTCAGTAACCAAGAAAAAAAACTGGCCAAGAGGAATCAAGAAAGAAGAAAAAAATAGTGTTTCTTTACTACATATGTATATGAAGTGTTTTTCATTTCAATAAACATTATATTCATTGTAACTATATGGCTTGTTACCCACTTGAAATCATTTGATACTTGCTACGACTTAAAATCTTAAAACAAAGCTTGCTAATCCAGCCACTGTTACAAGCAGTCACCTTGTCCTTTACATCAATTTCTTGCATAATTCTAAGGCTATTTGCAGCCACATATATATTTCTATTGACGCAAATATAAAATTTTCATGATATAAGCAACCGTATAATCAAGTATGTGTACATTATTTCTCTTGCTATAACAATTGTCTCATTAAAACTATTATTGTGTAATATGGAAGTTTTAATTGGTGGCAGCCAATTACACAAATACGAACTATTACACGTAAAGCAGCAAATCTGAATGATAATCATACTGATTCGTGCATCTGACTCGTGTGTCTTGCATCTTCAGAGCAAGTACTGTCGATTTGGATTAAACTTTCTTAAGGTATTAAGTTTATTGTACAGAAGACGCCTATCCTTTCATTCCATTCTTTTCAGGTAACTATACTTATTAATAGGTGTTCCATAAAAGATTAGCTTTTTATATTATGGAAGAAAAACCCACAATGTTTGTGCATTGTGGGTTTTTCTTCCATATTATCAACACGGTATTGTGTTTTTCATTTTTATATTATATATCTTTGCATAACAGAATCATGCTCGTGTCGTTCTGCTGAAATAGGGTAACACCATAAAATGTTCCTAAACTTCTATAGGAATGATTTGATGGTATATGCAGAATTGTCATTAATAAAATGTGAATTGAAATTACTTTTTTTACCGTAATTTTATTATTTCTGCTGAAGATTTACTACGTTCATATTTTCAGGAGGTGGACCGAGTGAACACCAGAGCTCACACTAAATGAAAAGCTCTTAGTCATCACTGATTCGCCAGTTATGATAGAGGGTGTTGGACAGTTATTTGAAGGAGAAATGGAATCAGATATAGATAAGTCATGAACTTACAATTACTTTTTGTATCATTATTAGTTTCTGTTATTTTCATATTATCATTAGTTTTATTGATATTCATTACTATTCATTTGTGTTTAATTTTATTCATATTGTTTTTTTTACAGGATGATTTCTCCACATCTCCTTTTGAGCATGTTATCGTATGGATAAGTCAATTATCTTAAGTAGTCACAGTCTTGAGTTCCAGCCACAAATTGGAGATACTCAGTCTCCAAGTGTAAGTATCCCGCCCCAGTTGCTAGAAAGTGAAACGAGTGGTGCTTCTAATCAAGTGCACGTCACAAGCAGGTCCTCTCCAGCACAGAGATTTTCTGCAGTGCCAAAAATGATAAAAATGAAAAGGAAGCTCTAAACGATGGCAAATATATGAGTTCATTGGAAAATATATACTTAATATATCAAACTCATTAATAGACATTGCAGAAGCACAAAAACTGTAGCGAAAGTACAATTGCAGCATTGGTGCTTTGACCCATGTGACTGTGTGTGTGTGTGTGTGTGTATATATATATATATATATATATATATATATATATATATATATATATATATATATATACAT
>NC_091550.1:36203625-36208625 GCF_042767895.1 Penaeus vannamei | reverse complement strand
CTCTTGATTAGTTTATACCCTTTGATCCCCGATTTCCATGACGGCTCATAATTACCGTGGTCATCAAAGGGTAAAATTCCACAACACGAACATGAAATGGCAGCTCGAGGTCTTTCCACTGCGCATGGAGGACGTGAGATGCTCCACGACCCTTTGTGAACTTGCGAAGCGGTTTCCCCAAAGGAGTACACACGTGCCTTAGCATCTGCATTGTAAGTTAAATAGGTTACCAGACTAAGATACCGACGGGCTTGGGTTGGGAGATCTTATTACACCCGCTACGTTGTGGTAATACGAACCACTTTCGATGTCCACCGAAATATTTGTTTTACCTTACCTTAGAAAATCGGGAATTGTGACGTATTGATTAATATAATTAAGAAATGAGATTATTTCCTGAAAGCTTGTAAAATTTAACATGAGCCCCACCTTCATTTTCTTTCTTTCTTTAATAATCTCAAAACAATCTGGAAAGTGTTAAAAAGCGATAAGAATCTTTATTTTAACTTTTATTTTAACAAATAAATAAAAGTGCTATGTCGCCCATTTGCAGCATCTCTTTTCTTTATGTTTGGATAATTCTTCGTCAGTTTCATCCTTGAGCAAAATTTTAACATGCAACCCCCAAATGACCAGGATCACAGCCAAAATTTTATGAAATACAACTTAGGCTAGAACAGACCTCTAGTAAAAATCTCGATAAAATTAGTTCACGACTTCTTGAATTGTCCTGAAAACATAACAAACAAAGAAATAAGAAACAGACAGAAGTGCCAATTTATAGGGCCATAAGGCCATTGAATACACGGAAATGATATGTATACATTTATATATCTTATATACATGATTTTACACCACCCTGTATGTGTATATCTTTATTCCATGTATGTATTGGTATGAAAGGTGGGTGTTTCATCCCGTAGTTACAAGACCTGAGACCCTTGTCTTAAAAACAGGTGCACGCGCACCTCTTCCCTCGTGTCCCGGCGTGCGAGTGTGATATTCCTGGCATATTTCAGACCAGCATTAGATGTTGTAAAATCACATTAGAGCTACAATAAAGGTAAATAATAGATGGTTATATCATTTACAACTATTTCATATATGATTTGTTAAGCACAATGTATAAAAGATGAAGAGGAAAAAAATGCTATATTTCTGTACACTACACTTTAACTTCTAGCACATATATTTGCGTTCTGAATTAAACTTAATATAGCTTATTTTGTAGCTGAATAGTAATCTATTGCAAGATGCAACAAGAATTTGCAATATTTTCAAGCGCTTCTTGTAAAAGTGACATTTTTCGATTTTTCTTGCCGATTTTGATGAAACTCACACCCTTTTATTTGGGCCCCTTCCCATTGCCCTGTGGTCGATTTTTTCGAAGTCGGCCAAACAGTTTTTAAATTAATTGTCAAAAAAACGAAAAATCACCCCCCACCCAAAAAAAAAAAAAAAAAAAAATGGAGCAAAGGGTGGAAATCCTCCCATCTTCAAAAACGATAAAACATTCGATTTTATATTGTTTTTCGGCAGAACTACCCTATAGCTACTTGTTCTGTTCACTTTTTTTCGAAAATCAAAAAAAGTGAAAACTTGCTTACATTTCTCTACCTTGCAGGAAACAGGTAAAAAATGGAAAAAGTGAAAATAATAAGTTGTAAATATTTTATTTCTCTACAAAATGAGCCATAATACGTTAATTTTTGTCAATTGCGTCAATTTTTGTCATAATACGTCAATTTTTGTAATTGCGCCAGTGAGGATTTCCACGACATCTAAAGGTGCAGTTTCGAGATATCGGTGATTGAAAATTTATTTACATTTTCATAATAATTTAGGTATAAACAAAATATATAATAATAATCTTTCAGTTATATAGACCTGTTCCATCTATCTGTATTTTGAAGTATTGCGAAAATTGCTGTCACATAAGTCTCACGGACCAACATTTGTTATGGTTGGGTCACACTGAATTTCGGGGCCTATAGGCCTACATTGACCATTTTCAAAAAATTCTCAAAAAGCCATTCCGATTACATGTCTGAATAGAACGATCCTTCTACTATTAGATGCAGAAGCCGTTTGTGAGAAGTCGGTCTTACTTTTTTTTTGGTGAATATTTTCCGAAGGTGACTGGTAAAACACCCTAACAAATTTTGAAAATATGTCACTTTTACCAGAGGTACATGAAACAAATGTCTAAACTCGTGATTTCATGACATAGAACAACTATTCAGCTACAAAATGAGCCATATTACGTTAAATTCGGACTGAAAATGCGTGTACAGAAATATCGTTATTTTCATACTATTTACATTTTTTACGTAATTTTAACATTTCATGTATGAAATAGTTCTATATTATATATTTAACTATTATTACCCTTTATTATTAATATAATAGGGTTTTACGATATGAAATATTGCGTTAAGAGAAATATTGGTGATAAATTTAGTCAGACGTGTGTGTGGGGGGGGGGGCACCGTGGTATAGGAAATCGTGCTTGGCAACCGAGGTGTTGTAGGGCAGCGACGAACAAGCGAACTTTATTTACTGTCTGGTGGGCAACCCATGCTGATGTCTCTTGCTTCTTCATTTTATGCTTTAAGCTGCTGCATTTGCCGCATAATTATTAGTAAATATTATCTGATATCCTTATTCTAACATGCCTAAATATAAGTTAAGATTTGTAAAAAAAAAAAAAAAAAAAAAAAAAATGTAGACTTGTAAGAGCTCGGCGAGATTTGTTTGGACCCGACCGCCGCCCTCCCCCTGATGCCACCCGGTCTGGTACCCTTTCCCCGGACCTCGGCCGGTCTGGTACCCACGCCGAGGTACCCCCGCTCCGGATCCCACCCGCCGAGGTACCCCCGCTCTGGGTCCCGCCCACCACCCAACGCCCGCTCAGATACCCCCGCTCCGGGTCCCACCCGCCACCCTGCCCCTGGCTCTGCCCCATGCCCCGCACCACAGCTATCGACATCTAGGAATGAGGATCCCTCTGCCCGGCCTCCCATTCGTACCACATTTTGATGGGAGGGGTTTCCGATTCGTCGGAGGAGGATGCTGTGTGGGAGAGCGAGCGTTCAGATGACTCGTTTATTTAACGACTCTCTTCTGATGAGGGCGAGGGTGATGGAGTAGCCTCTGCCTCCACCTCAAACATCCCTGTGACCCCCATTTCACCACATGACCCCCGTCCAGGTCCCAAGATCGAGATGCGCTATTCCCTTGTCAAGGGAATGATTCCACACGGTCGCACAGATCCTGGGTACAGTCGTACTCATACTCAGGATCTGCTGGACATGGTGGCTTTCAAAACCTGTGGTGGTGACCTCACCATCATGCATCATGGTGCAGGCTTTGCACAGTATGACAAATGGCAATGTTATACATGTTATAACTGACAGCCACAAAACACACCAGGGCCAGTGGATGTTATATTCCGAATTTGTCTTCGGTGTATACGTTCCTGGTCAATGACGATGGTTATAATGGTTATATTCGGTATTGTGGTGCCCTCCATGTACCGACCCTTTTCAGGTATGCGTATTGCCACCATACCCATGACTTGTTTGAAAGGATGGAGGCCCACTATGCCGAATCAATGCCCATTATTTACCAGACCACGCGGTATTATCGTGACGAACTTAGGGTGTTGCCTGTGGACAATATTATTCCCATTGAAGTATCCTACGTATGCCAAGCGTGGATTCAGGAGCCTTCATGACATGGGTTATCTTGTTGAGGTGTACACCTGGTACATTATCGATATGTTGGTAATCGGTAAATGCTCGGTGTGCCCTCGAGAAACCCATGGGATGGAAGTGTGTCCACATGGGAATTATATTGGTTCCTCAGGATGGATGGAGGTCCACATCGCGAAGACACGTATGGTCGTAGCTCTGTCGTTAAGGAGATGTGTGCTAACCATGTTGGTAAGCGGATGAAAACCTGCTTACTCAAACTGGCTAGCACATTTACGCAGAATACGACATTCATGTCGGGGAGAAGGGGTCAAGTCAGGAAGACTTATCCCCTCAAAAAATTGTTGACAGAATCGGTGGTGAATAGGCTCAGCAACTACTACATCGGTGCGATACACTCCTGTATTGGCACTGGTGTAGTAGGAATGTAAGTCTCCCATTCTTGCTGCATTTCACCACCATTCGGCTCACGTTTTTTCTCCCCACCGCCGTGACTGCCCACCTGGAGAAGGCTCCTGGTGCAAGTACCAGAGAGCTCTGGCTCGTGGCGAGGACCCGTCCAGAGCTATCCAGGAGCCTGGGATTTTCTCCGCCTTTCCCCTCGACGCTCGAAAAGAGGATAAAATCTACTCTGATCTTTCAGACGCCTTTTTACTGGAGAAGTGCCAGACGGCCCACACCCAGAACATCAAGTCCTTGCACTCTAAATTGTGGTCCAAGGTTGCCAAGCACAAGTACCATGGACACGAGAGGATCGTTTTCTTGACTCGTGTGACAACCTTTGACCACAATTTTGGTATCGAGAAGGGCTCGTTGTTCCGTTCTTTGGGTGTGGGCACCTCTGACGAATGCCTTCGGGTACTTCGCTTCCAGGATTCTGAAAGTTTCAGAGTAGCCTCCCGTAATCCCAGGCCGCGGCAGCAATCGGAGGCAGAGGATACTGACCCCTATTATGCTGCGGATGAATATGACTGAAGCGTGTTTGTGTGAGTGAAAGTGAATGATTGTTTATACGAGTGATATTTTAATCTTTTATGTATATATATATATATATATATATATATATATATATATATATATATATATATATATATATATATATATATATATATACATATATATATACAGAAATATATATATATACACATATATATACATTTTTATACATATATATATAAATATATATATATACATATATATATATATATATATATATATATATATATATATATATATATATATATATATATATACACACACACACACACACACACACACACACAATGT
>NC_091550.1:36173625-36186125 GCF_042767895.1 Penaeus vannamei | reverse complement strand
TAGAAATTCCTCGCTAAAATTAACTTAGGAGATAACCATGCTTAACCTTAATTTGAGAAACGAGTAATTTATTTTAGGACGCCGACTGCTTAAACCTTTTCAGATTTTCCTTTTCCCTATTTTCGCAAACACCAAAGCCATACCTGAAGTACCAGTTCTGATCCTCATCTGCAACAATCCTGCAACGGAATGCAAAGTAAAAGGAAAACGTGATCAAACAGAATTCCCGAAGGCTGTGGTACTGCTCGCGAAAATATTTACCGAGTGAGAAGAGGACGAAGTAAAGAATTTGTATAAGGAAATAACTCACAGTATTCCTGCCAATGCAAATAACGTGTGGAATGCCTACGGAAGAGGCGACGGTCCCGGAAGGTGTTTTAAAGGAGAAAGCAGAGTGAATCTTAGAGCGCTGAGCAAGTGGAGAGAGAGAGAGAGAGAGAGAGAGAGAGAGAGAGAGAGAGAGAGGGAGAGAGAGAGAGAGAGAGAGAGAGAGAGAGAGAGAGAGAGAGAGAGAGAGGTCGAAGGAAGCAGGGGCAGAGAATACCTGATAAGGCTTCCAGAGAGAGAGAGAGAGAGAGAGAGAGAGAGAGAGAGAGAGAGAGAGAGAGAGAGAGAGAGCGAAGGAAGCAGGGGCGGAGAATACCTGAAAAGGCTTCCTGAGAGAGAGAGAGAGAGAGAGAGAGAGAGAGAGAGAGAGAGAGAGAGAGAGAGAGAGAGAGAGAGAGAGAGAAAGAGAAAGAGAAAGAAAGAAAGGGCGAAGGAAGCAGGGGCAGAGAATACCTGAAAAGGCTTCCTGAACGAGAACTGGGTGTGAAATATGCTTTACCATTGTATTTCCTTTTCCTCTGAACCCCCTCCCCACTCCCACTTCACTTCCTCTCTCTTTCTATCTACTAACGATATGAACACATACATAAATAAAAGTACATGAATAAATATTTGTTGGTATGTTTTGTAAAATGCATATTGGCATATAGATAATGATACATAGGATGTGCCTTTATTCATCTTTCATCTAATATATCAGTGTGAAAGAATTTGTACATGACGGTTTATTTGACTGAGCTGAAGTTGAGAGTTCATGAAAGCTATACTGGCCGTGATAATAAGAAAAGAAAAAAAGAAAAAGAAAAGAAAAGAAAAAGAAAACACACACACACACACACACACACACACACACACATATATATATATATATATATATATATATATATATATATATATATATATATATATATATATTTATTTATTATATAAAGCACGCAAGTTACTGTGTCGCTGATAAGAAATTTGTTTGTATTGACCATGTATTCCAAGAAGGTTTTTAAAGTTCCCTACCTGGCAAGGAATCCAGCAAAAGCGAGCAAAAGAGTTTATGGAACAATATGGGTCTACAGGAGTGGTGGGTGTGATTGATGGCACTCACGTTAGTACCATTGCGCCTAAGGAACATGAGGCGGAAAAAAAACAGTATTAATATCCAGATAGTATTTGATACAAAGTACAATATTATGAATGTAACAAAGTGGCCTGGGTCAACTCATGACTATATAACGAAAGTGCCATGAAAGAACTATTTGCCAGAATGGTCCCCAATGGCTATCTACTTAGTGACTGGTTACCCTTGTCAACGCTGGCTCCTAACCCCATACCTCCAACCCCGGAATGAACCATAGGAAGCCTATGATAGGTAAGGACTATGTCATGTACTGGTGATATTTTAAGTACTGCCGTTGTCTTGTATTACCTTAATTAATCCAACTATATTGATTTATCACCTATTTTTTTGCAGTTCTTTATACACTAGGCAATACAAACCTTGGACCTTATACTAGTGATTCTTAACTTATATTGAATATCATTTAAGTTTTCCATTATCTTTACAGATAATAAGCTGTTTGTTGTATTGAAACGACAAAATGCAAACTGTATATAGATGTGTTGAAAAGTTCATTCATCTCATGTTTTGAATGCGATGACATTCTTTTTATCAATATTTAAATCTTTTCATTTTACAGGCCAGAAGGTTAGAACATAGTTGTATACATTAACTCAACTTCTAGTGCTCCCCGGAAGTATGACGACTCGGCAATATATGTTCCCTCTCTGTCTTGTCTGAAATTAGTATTTCTTCAGTCTCCATTCCATTCAAGCAGTAAAAGCGTCAGTATAGACTGCCATAAACTTTGAGAAACAAGATTTGTTACACAACTGCAATTAAACTTACTGCTTAATGAAAACAAAAGTGCTACTTTAATCAATCTTTTTATTTTTGTTAATATAATAACGTTCCATCGCCTTAAGCTGCTTCTTGAGCTTTAGCAGCAGCTGTCTGTGCTCTATAATACTCTCCAACAAGAGAGCTTCTAGTGCCGGTGTCAGTGTGGGATTTAGGAGAGGCATGGTTGAAAATGCTGGAGGTGTCGGATCTTCTGTTGGAGAATCATTTTCTATAGCTGATGGCTCGCCTGCTGAATGAGCTGATGTGCCCCTATCAGTTGCTCTTCAACATAGAGCGTCACACTCTCGTTGCTCTTGCTGCTGAAATTGTTGCAACAAATATTATCATTAGATACTGCTTAACCTGTTAAGTGTTACATTAGTCTACATATAGGATGCTCCCAGAGGTTACAAAAATCATTCTTTTCTTAGCCCCAAACAATCCAAATCAAACCAAGAAACACAAATGAAAGCTTTGAAAGTGATCAGCACGACATTTTTTAATCCCCGCCCTTGGCTGCCAGACCGGGACTTCCCCACCCCTGCTGGTGCCACATCTCCCTTTGCTTCACAGGCTGTCTTCCATATATGTAGTAACCAAATATATTCATTTATTGTTAGTAGAAACTTAAAATGCTACAATCCCAACTAACCCAAATTCTCTCATCAAAGTGAGACCCGCAGTGTTTCCTTGGTGCTGAGTTGGGAAGCCATAAATGGAAACATTGTCTTTTCCTAATATCTTCTCAACGCCCTACATTATTGTTGTTTCTCCCTCCTTTTCTGGTGGTCCACCGCCTAATAACGAAAAGCAATACTGATTAACAAGACAGCTATGACGTAGGTAATTTTGAGCAGTAATTCTCCCCAGGAATTAATCTACTGCAGTGTTGTCCAAACTGGGGTCTGCGTACCTCTAGGGGTACTCAACATAGATCATTGGGGTACGTGAACAAACAAGGAGCACACGCCTCACATCTTGCATAAAATTGTGTAAGTATTTTTCAAGCATTTTGTTATTAAATCATATATTTTATTCGTGCATTAAATTCGAATTTATCGGTTAACACTCTTGCAGTAGTCTTTTAATTAGTATAGTATTTGCTTTATTCTAATTAAAACTGTGTGTTTAGCCACTGTGGAAGGGGGGGTACCTAACAGTACAAAAAGGTAATCTAGGGTACAATAGGCGAAAGTGTTTGGACAACACTGTTCTAGTGTACAGTATATGAACTTAATATTATTTACCTGTTTTGTTGTAAGACTTTATCCTGGCGCATGTAATACCCCGCCAAAGGAGGTTCTGCCATTTTCCCTCAATTTGTTCCCTTATTCTCCATGTGCAAGGAAACACAGCACTGTGACGGGTGTGAATCCACTCCCAAGCCTTGCATTGTAAGGTTAGATCGAAATTTTCCCTTTATTACCTCTTTCACCTCTGTTCCAAGGGGCTCAACTCTTCATCTTTAGTCCAATTAGCAGTCTTCTTGGGCTTGGGGGTCAAGGTCGGGGTTTGTTCCATTTCGAAATTTTCGGCAACAGCTTCGAAAGAAAGACAAAGCAGTTGGGACTCGACGGTATGCAATCAGACGCAGATTTTAAACAAATTGGTTAATATATATTGCAATAAATTCATTTTTTCCATTTACATGGCTCCATGAAATGAGTAATTATTTTATATTGACATGAAACATATTTTTGTTTTACGGTAAAACATAATTTCCTTGAAAATAGGTTGAATGAAATATCTAACCTACACTCAAGCGACCCGCCTAAATGAGGGAAATACTTCGCTCAGCGGAGCACTCAGACTTCTCATACCACTTAAGTACTTCACTGAGCGGAGTGTTGTAGGGTGGGATTTGAGTATAGCGCTCAGTAAAATACTCAGTATGTTGATAAATACCGCCCCTGGTATGTTTGCGTTATCTGTCAACCGGAAGCTTTCAACTGAGCATGGCTGATTGCTTACATATGTCAAAAACCTCTGTCAGCAAATTTGTTGGTCTGATTGCCATACGTATTGCTTCCTTAG
Source organism: Penaeus vannamei (assembly GCF_042767895.1). Lineage (NCBI taxonomy): Eukaryota > Metazoa > Arthropoda > Malacostraca > Decapoda > Penaeidae > Penaeus > Penaeus vannamei. The sequence goes on along the minus strand of NC_091550.1, from coordinate 36,181,870 downwards.
CCTCAGAAAACCTCAAGTTCCCAGATGCAAGAGATTTGACTGCAAATATCCAAAAGTTCCAGACAAAAGCAGGGATACCTGGAGTTACTAGCTGCATAGATGGATCACACAACCCCATCAGAGGACTAGGAGAAAATGATGTAGAATTTTTGAAAACTCGAGCAAGGATATCATCCTGGATACTTAATTGGAGACAGTGGGTATCCTTGTCGTAGTTACCTGTTAACACCTGTCCAAGGATTTCCTGCAACTAACAAGGAGAGGGGCTACAACCCAGCCTACACAAAAACCAGAAATGTGATTGAACATACCTTTGGAGTTCTGAAAAGAGGTTTTGCTTACCTCAGCCAGCCTGTCCGTACAAAGCTGGAAACTACAAAGAACATCATAAAGGTCTCTGTAGTTCTTCATAACATAGCCATCCTTCAAGATACAGATCCACCAGAAATTGGAAAGATTGATGAGCTACTTGCGGATACTCAAGAGGTTCATACAAATATTGCAAATGGTGCCTTTTATGTAGGGAACAGTGTAATGCCAAGATGGTCTTAGATAAACGCTGTATTTCTCTATTTATCTATTCTTTTCTTTATGTCATTCAAGTGAAACGTTTTTGGTTGTATTAAGTCTGTTTGTTTACTTTTTTATATTGTCATGAAATAATATTGTACACTATTGTTTATTGAAACTTTACCATAATATGTACTAGCATCATGTTATTTTCAGTTTTCTTAAAAAATAATAAAATAATTAATAAAATCATATATTGTCTCACCTTGACCATAGGTCTATTGCTCTACATGCTAGTTACACAAGAATATATTTTCCTAAAGGTTGTAAATATGCTCTACTTAAAAATAGTAATCATTAGCATATTCATAATTACATTATCTATTTGCATACGTTATGGTGTCTGTGAGACCACCTCTAGGAAATTGAAAATTATATTTCTGGAAAAGTATTGCAGAATTGACTCTTCAATATCATTATAATAGATAATTTTGTATCACTAGTAAAATAAAACAGACTCTTCCATCACAAGTGTCTTCCTAAGTATATGCAATATCACAGCAGTAAATTGTAATCAACACATCGCCGTACTAAAAACAAAGTACTCACATCTAAATGCTACATTAAAATGAACTTATATCACACTAGGAAATGTCAGACAAACTTACAAAATATCACAGAATTAAAGACACCAATTACCTCAGTATCACAACACAAACATAAAATAAACTAAATATCAAGTCAGTGTCAGAAAAACAAACACACTATTTTTCTTCTAACTTGGCTTTCATTATGGGTCTTGCTTTGTTCAGAAATGAAACAACTTCATCAGCCACATACTAAAGAGTCACTCCCAATAGAAGCAAAAGCATGTTACTTGGTCAGCAGTCCTAAAGGTAAATGCAACAAAGGTGAATAATAGATAATTATATCATATACAAGAATTTCATTCATGGCTTATCTATAATGTAAAAATAAATAAATAAATAAATAAAAAAGTGATATACTTTTTCAAGTCTGGTTTTCTAACGTATTATGGCTCATTTTGTCACATGCTGCAATTAGGATTTGCAATATTTTCATGTCCTTTAAAAAACCTTTTAGGGTGTAGAAAACGCAAATTTTGTTTAAAATTAACATTATAGCTCATTTATTTGTAGAAGATAGCCGTATTATGGCTCATTTTTCGGACACATGCTAGTTGACTCAGTAAAATATATTCCCTTAAAAAATAAAATTATCAGAATGACTGTGCATCTGTCTTAGTCAGTTTTAATTTCTTTAATTAATTAATTAATTAATTAATTTAGGCAATAACTCAAAACCTATTTGGGCGATTTCGAAAAAAAAAAAATCTACCACATAGATGAGGCTAGGGTCTTAATAAAAGGGTGTGAGTTTCATCAAAATCGGTAAGTAATAATAAAATAATCATCATCTAAATGTAGCGCTTGTTGCAACCACTTTTTACAATTTTAGAACACTGTGCAAAAGGACTTTTATATATTTATCTCTAGAACAATAACCACCGGAAAAGATTGCAAAAAGTTAATGCGACAAGCACTAGACTTTACATTCAGTTACAAAATGAGCCACAAAACGTTTATTTTGAAATAAAATTGCATGTGCTACAGCTTTTGAAAGCGACAATAGAGTTGGGTGTTTCTAGGTATACAATGACTTTTTTTTTTATAAAAAATATATATATATATACATATATATATAAAATCCCCAAAAATGAATACAGCCATTCTGATTTCATATCTGAATAGAACAATATTATATCTATTGCAAGGCAAATGTACATTCTTCGAATGTACATTTTGAACGACTTTTTGAACTCCATACAAGTGTTTTCCTGTGGCTCTGGTAGTTTGGTGTATATTGTATGTGTCACTTTAACATAAAGCCCATGAAAATATTGCAAATTTTAAAAGTATCATGCAATAGATCTACCATTTAGCTACAAAACAAGCCATAATTCGTTCAATTTGGACTGAAAATGAATGTTACATACCGAATATTGCTTTTTTTCTTTCTTTTACATAATTGATTTCTTATTAAATAATTTATATATAATTATCTATTATATCTCTTTACTGCTGTTGTAATTAGGTATTACAACATATAATATTGATCGGAAAAATGGTCGTTTTCCATGCCAGCGAATATCCCATTCGCAGCCCGGGACAAGAAAGAATGGGCCACGTGCACTTGTGTTTGAAGTAATGATCTCCAGGGTTGTAACTCTACATAATGAAACACCAAGATATATAAGTATATATAGATCGTTTCCGTGTATTCCATGACCTTATATAAGTATGTATGTATGTATATACATATATATATATATATATATATATATATATATATATATATATATATATATTATATATATATTATATATATTATATATATATATATTTATTTATATTATATAAATATATATATATATATATATATATATATATATATATATATATATATATATATATATATATTTATATCATATATATATTATATATATATTATATATATATATATAATTAATATTAATATTTTAGTTTAAGTTTGTCCACTAGTCCAAAAGGTTATGAATGCACAGAGGTGTGCTTTAACCTTAGATCCCATGAAATTTCGGTGGTGATCTGGATCATGATTCGGATCTAAGTTTTTTTTCTAGCTATAATGTTATGGGCATTGTAATGAAATTTTTACCTGACACACCTTAGAAGTGCATTATCAACTCGATTTCGGCAAGGGCTAGTTTTTGTCGAAAAATGACCACGCAGTCCCTTTTAGTGATTTTCTTTAATCAAAGCCTTGTAATGGGGATTATAACCGTCTGTTAATTTTAATTTCTATAAAGTTCTACTGGGAATCTGACATTATTCCATTTCCACACACACTAAAGTCATTCAATCACTTACATTTTCATAAAAACCCGCCAGGCCTGATGCAAGGTAAACATTTAGTAGAAAACTTCTTGCTTAGACCACAGAATGAACTTCCATTTTATTTATTTTATCAGTGATTTCCAACGTTTCATAGGCTGCAGTATGGTTGTAGGAAACTACTTGAATTTGATAATTTAGATGTTATAAAAAAAAAAAAAAATCAGTCCATCTTGCAGACGGAAAAATGTATCTTGGTTATGAGGTCCCCATTGTGTGTGTGTGTGTGTGTGTGTGTGTGTGTGTGTGTGTGTGTGTGTGTGTGTGTGTGTGTGTGTGTGTGTGTGTGTGTGTGTGTGAAACTTAGGAAAGTAACAGATAAATGCTCAAGGAATGTTTGCTGGTTCTGTGATTTCAGAGTTATTAATTAAAAATGTTATTTGTGTGATAATACTTTTCAGTCACTTACATTTCTCTTGTTTAACTCTTTGAATGCGAGAAACTTAAAGGTGGTTTATGCAGTAATATATATATATATATATATATATATATATATATATATATATATATATATATATATATATATATATATATATATATATATATATATATATATATATATATATATTAGGGAACAAATGAAGGGTAAATAAGACACACTCATGGTAAACATCATTATCTTATCACTACATAAAGATACAGTGAGGTGGTGAGCACCACTGACCGTTAGGGATATACGCCACAGGTAAATTCTAATTCAAGGTAATTAACTGAAATAAAATTATGATGAATTCATTAGCAAGTATTCCTTTAATGTTAAAAGAAGTATAAATCATGATAATAATTGTGACCATAAGGATTGAAATTGTGATCATTATAATTAGTTTAATGTTATCATTCCTATTATTACTATCATTTGCAGCAGCAGTACCATTATTAATTTAAATAATGATATAAAAGAGTATCTATAATAAAATTACGAAATACTAATACTAATAATGATAGTGTTCACAACCTTGGTAAAAATGTTACAATTATTATCAGTGTTATAATTTTAACACTATAATTGCAGTTAACGTCATCTAATAAAGCCACAACTCCCGAGTCCCTCTTGTAGGGAGCTGACAGCTCGACTCCCTACTTGTCGCTCTCGTCGCTATGTCAGGCAATATACGACTCAGTCACACATAAGATCTAAGTAACGCTTAGAAAAACGTATTTTTAAAAGCTAGCGACAGATTACTACAAGAAGACAATTTTCAGTTTTAAGAATAACGAGTTTTGCCGATGAGACTCGAGATAAATGAACTTGGCGCACGACGTTTGTATAAAAAGTTGGGTTAGCGAACTTGTGGAGAGTCACAAATATCTTTGGCTCACTGATATACGTTCGGCTTTCATTCAGAAAGCGAACGCTTTTAACGAACTTTTATCTTGGGATTTAGCCGAGATCCAGAATTTTAAAAAGATATTGTTCACTTGTCTTATTAAGACTGATCTTTTTTCATTGAGGTTTATAAACTGTGCTTCGTTTTATGGCTTCGTAATAAGTGTGAGCGAACTGGCTCGTACTTTCATGTAATACATCTTATTTCTTATGTGATAACTTCACAAAGAAAAATTAGTGGATATATTGTATTTTGCCAAGCAAACAAGTTAGATGAAGTGATGGGAAGTGACACTATAGTACCAATAAAATCACTATTATTTAACTAATGACTTATTATCTTCCCTTTTGTATGTTGGTTTGATCTGTTGATTATGATCTCGGTAAAATATTACTATCTGGCTAATCGTTTTCTTGAAATGGACGGTTTGAGATGGTTATTTACTTCTGGTTGTGTCTTGGTACTTAGATGGGAGTGATAATGAGTTAATCAGCCAGTTTGTTAAACATCGCAATTCAGGATAGCCCCATGCATTCATATTTTGTTTGCGGCCAGCACGAACAGTTCAAATGAATTTGTTAAACGATCGTAAATTGCCTTGGGCCAGGCACCAGTCACTTTGAACCTTGCCTCAAACATTCGTCTTGTGCGAACAGTTGGTACGGCTGTTCTCCTGTCAGTTGTAAACACCGCGCAGTGATGGCTGCTCAGCGGGAAAGCATAAGTCGGAGGATCAGAGGAGGAGCATCCTTTCTCTGATAGCTGAACATATCAGTTAGCCTGGAGTAAATGCATAATCCCGCAAGCATAACCTGGAAGCAAGAGGCATGGGAGAAAGTTACCGCGAGCTTCAGTGCGCTGTATCTTTGTATGCCCAGTTGAAGCGGAGATTTGAGTCCAGTTTTCAGATTATTTATTTATTTATTTAATATCATTATTATTATTTTTACACTGCATTTTATAAGTTTCTCAGAATATACAGTTGAGATTAAATATAACTAGTTAGGCATCCTGGGCCGGGAGGGTCAAGGCATAATTGTTTGTCAAACAATTTTGCATCAGGCAAGCTTCGGTGTTCATTATGAATCTGATTAACATAATCGATACATTTGACATAATAATCACTCATTTTTCTAAATAAATAGGTAACTTAATTGTAGATGGGAGATATCTGCATCGTGTCCATTTCAGAAGTAACAACGTGCTTGTTGCCTATGTTGTCAAAAAGTCTTTGATGCTTCATCGGTCCTGGCAAAACTATACCCTGGTGAACGCTATTGATTTTTCTCCAAAACATGGCTTGGGAACTGGCTCTGTCAGTTGTAAGGGAATTTTTCCTAGATGAAATGCATGGGGTCTTGGTACTTGCTGCTCTTGGTGTCTAGCAATCATCTGACGCAACATTACGTGGCTAAAATCAAGAAGCAAGGGTCCACTACTTGGTTTCACCTGTTACATGTAATATGAGTTCGGCCTTGCCATGCTCACATGAAAAAGTACCATTTGATTGATTTTCTGACAGTTCAGTATCATATCCTCGGAAAAATACACATTTCTTGGGTATAATCTACAACTGGCTTCATTATTGGGTCTCCTATAGTGTAATCTCTTTTTCAGTTAGAATGATTTTGTTCCCGCAAATTTATGTTAACATGCGGTGCATTCATTTGGCAGACCCCTTGAGGAATATAATGTTATTGCGGCAAGCACTAACTTCCCCACTATTGACTGCAGGTAACTAAGGAACCCCTTTTCTATTCGTTCAAACTGTACCACAAGCTCGGAGGCCGTTTAACTGAAGGTACACAAATGGAATTAAAGTAGCATAATAACTATTCGCAAAAATATGATGTCCTCTCCACAAGTATAGTTCTATTAAAGTGTTGACAGCCGAGACAGCAAAACCAAATTTTGAGTCAACCTGAACCTCAGTCTGTGCCCCACTGTACTAATTGAAATCCGAGGTGGCACAAATTAAAAATAATTTTAAGCGAAATCTCTAATGCTTTTTAGGCATATACTGGTTGAATCCAAATCTACCTCTCCACGACAGCTGATATTCGTTATTACAAAAATTCTGCAAGGGCTCGAATTTGGTTGAGAACTTACTCCTTATATCATTCATTAGCGTTTCTATCTTTGATAATCTGTTGTGTATTATTTTGATTGTCACTGAAGTGAATGTGGCGTAAATTACTAAAAATATGTTCCTACTCTTTATTGCTTCAAACACTGGTGTTGAAATTATGAAGTATGTAGACCAGTAGTCATTTATCCCGTGTTTTTAAAATAGCCACGGGCATGCACTAACAGAATATTTGCATTTCATTTCTGGTAGTTGCTTTCCATTGATGCATCCAAGAACTTGGTGTATATATTTCCTTCTTTATCAGATATTCATGATATGTATTCGTCTGTTGCACAATACTGTCGATTATTGCATCACTAAAATAAGTTGAGTTCCTCGGAGTCTTCAGTCACGAAGCAAGCAGCGCTGATTCCTGTGTCTTCAAAGTGGAAGGGTACAGGATGGAACTCGGTAAACCTGCACTGATCTGGCTGCTCCATGACGGAATCACCTCCATCATCTTGTCAGGATGTAGTTCTTCCCTCTCTATAAATAGGATTACAATTACTCGTAAACGGACTGACAGGACATGCATTTTCAAGTGTATTTATCTGAAAGGCAGCACGGATGCGTTGATGTGTGAGAACAAGAGAATGTCACATGGAAAGTAGAGAGCATTTGTATGTGTAAGCATTATAATGTTTAAGTGCGGATTAGAACACGTGTGTTTTATGTGTAAGAAGCGGTGTGTGTGTGTGTGTGTGTGTGTGTGTGTGTGTGTGTGTGTGTGTGTGTGTGTGTGTGTGTGTGTGTGTGTGTGCTTTAGGTATAATATAGTTGTAAAGTTATGTACGATAGTATGGGCGTACTTGGGAACATCAGCCTCGTGGAACATGCACGTTTCTTTGTAAATTAGAACCGTGGTAAATGAGTCAGATATTGAGTTATTAGTATGTTTGCATATCTGAAGGGCTGATTGTATCTGATCTATAGTAATGTTCAGACAATCGAGAAGTAATACGATATATTTCTTTGATAAGTACTCGGCTATGTAAAACTAATACTTTCCTTCGAAAAATATCAAACCAACAAAAAGAGCAAGTAGGAACGCAAGGCAGCAAAATGGCCCTTTGAATACAAGCTACCATTAAACACGCTCGAAATTATTTGACTAATAATTAGATATACTAATATTCGCTGCTAATACTCGCGTCTTGAAAATGGGACAAAATGTACATCAAGAAATAATTTCCAGTAACTGACAGATGTGCAATGATGGAATGTTTTTCAAGTCGTAACATAACCCGTATGGAACTCGGAGGTAACCAAAGTTCCTTCTTCTCTATTCTAAGAGGGCCAACTATCTGAAATATGCCTTGAAGAGA
>NC_091550.1:36161125-36166125 GCF_042767895.1 Penaeus vannamei | reverse complement strand
ACCACTTCTTAGTCAAGGTAAAGACAAATTGTGAATTACATTTCAGTATAGAATGTCTATAAATTGTCTCAATAACCAAATGTTTTATAAGGAACTTATTTTCCCTCAATTTTGGACCCCGGACTTTTGCATTAAAGGTGAATATATGTTTTTTATCTATATATCTTACCACCAGCATACATGGCACTCTTGATATAACATGACAATCCCAACAAGAGCATAAGGCAGCATTTTTTTCTTTTAATTTAAAGAACCTGTATTGTAGATTTGGAATCCGGATATGCATAAATATTATCTGAACCTTCAACAGAGTTAAAAGACTCCCTGTACACCTGAGAAAGCCAGACTTTCAAGTTCTGCTACAAGTAAGATATATAATGTAATAAAGACTGAATGATATTGTGGAATGTGGTCTGCGATCCAGAGGAGAGGGCGACACACTCCAGTTGGACTCGCTCTTGACCATTTGGGGGGGGGGGGGGGGGCACCACAATCTTGTAGTGATCTGTACATCCATAGATCACTCCAGGAGGTAACAAAATTACATTGAAATATCCTTTCTCACCTCCGACATCTCCCACAGGCAAATGAAATAAAAACCGATGAACTCAAGGTGGCAACATTGTACCTGGTGCGACCCGCGAGGTGGCGTTAAAATGCCCTGCAATTCCAAGGTGGTTTGAGGGGTTGCTTTGAGAACCACGCCCATTTGACCAATGGCGAGAACTCTATTTCGTGGCTCCTTCTCCGAGAACAGAAAGCAACCGCAGAGGTCAACTTGGTTCTTACAAATACTTATTAAATCTTGATTATCTTAATTATTTTACTTTTTTCCTAACTTTTTATTGAAGTGGTCTATATTGTACCCCAAGTGATTTTAGCATTATTTCTTTTTATATAATTATTTTAATTATTTTTTATGGGTTGTCATTTGAATTTATTTTACTATTTTAATTTAGATTTATATTTTCACACTAGTTTTAAGTTTTGTTTTATCAATTTTAATTAGAAAAGAACCAACTTCTCACCTTGTTTCCCGCCCGCAATTAACAAGGGAAGTGCAGACAAAGTCAGGGGGGATTCTTGCCGGTGGTCTGCTAGCAGAAAGACGGTCTGTGGAACCCCGGAATGGGCTTCCACCTGTCTTAAGAGCAGCTAAGTGGTCGTGCATTTTTTAAACTATCATCTTCGGGCTTTTTATTGTCGTGTGTTTTACTGTGTTCGTGTTGTATGTTCATATTTTAATGTATTAAGTGTTTTCTGTTTTATCGTTTTTTTTTTTTTTTTTTTTTTTTTTATTGTTCTAGTTCGTTTTACCGATTCATTTTAATGTTTTAAGTTCATTTTGCTATCGTTCCTTTTACTGTATTGTGTTTTACCTCCTTTTATGATTGATTTTAATACCTCCGTTTCGTTTTATGTTTGTGTGTTCTGTTTTACTACTTTGTTTTATTGTTTTATCGGTTTGATCCCGAAATAAATAACTATTTAAGTATGTTTCGTTTTATCAACGCCCGAACTTGATTGTTGGAAAAGGATACTAAGAAGGGTAGTAACAGCCTATTTCCCTCTAGTGATATGTCTTATTTCTTTTTTTTTTTTTTTTTTGTTCATTATATCAACGTGGTGATCTGCTTGATTGCGTTGGAGGACTCTCTCCCCGCACACGCCTCTCCTCGGCTCATATCACGCGTACCAAGCTTTGTAATCTCGCACCATACTTATACACCACACACGCATACAACATTTACTCACTCTCGCTCCTTTCCCCGCATCCGTCTTTCACACTACCATTCTTCTCACATATACACTACGTTCCCATACGTGAATTAAATGGGTGGTGGCAGTGGCTACTTTTCCACATTCTTGCGAGACATAATTGTATAAGTATTTGCTGCAATCTCCCCTGCACGGGACTACTTTTGTTACCTCTGTGCCCGTTTTCTTTTTCTTTTTTCGCTCTTAATTACACAGATTTTTATATTGCTAAATTGTTCAAGTTCAGATTTTTATTGAAATATTTACTAGGTTTTCTACATCTTTTGTATTACTGTTAAGGCTTAATTTCTTTTTATTTTTGAGTTCACTTATTTCGCGGTGTTAGTGACACGTCATTTTCTGCTAAGTCATGTTTTACATATTTTTCTTTTAACGCTTTGTTATGGTGATTGAGTACTTACCTTAATGTTTTGTCATATATTTTTGTTTTTATTAATTACTGAGCCTTTTCCTAACCCGCGTTTTATTTAGATGATTTTATTGATATACGTATTTTCTTATTCTGTAGTTTTACTGTATTATACTTGGGTTTGTATGTGTATTTTATCACTCTATGTTTTTATCATGTATTCAGATCGAACTTTATTTTATTTGTAAATTATTTTGTAAAATGTTTTTTATAACGTCACGAGTCCATGACAGCCCGCGATCCTAAACAATAAACAGTGTCAACTGGATTTCTGTGTTTGGATCTACCCTCTCCTCTGCTGAAACATCACCAAAGGTTGTACTAGTCCCATTTCGTTACGTTGTTATTTAAGCTGGACATTAAGTTTTATAATCAATAAGGCATTGGTTATATATTCTACACGATTTTCAAGAATAAACAGTTTCCAGCAATTCGTCCATTGTCACGATTTACATGTTTTCTTTGCTTTGCCTCTTCAAGGTACTCTAGTCATTGCTAAGTTCATTTTATTTTTATTATCTTTAATGAAGATTCCAGTCAGTTTTACGTTTTAACCCAGTGCAAATCATTTTATCGTATTTTATTGCTTTTACATGTTCTTTATTTGTGTTTTATTTCTGCCACTTCTGCTTTTATTGTTTTACTTCTGCTTTTAGTTTTCCCCTTTTTTATTTCAGTTGAGTTTTAGTGTCGTTTAAACTACTACTTACCTGTTTTCGTTTCACATAACTGTTTTTACTTCTTTTATTCAATCTCACTCTTTTACGATTTCAGTTAAGTTTTAGTACTGCATTTAACTATTAGTTACCTGCCTTCATATTTTAGAGCTGTTTTATTCCTGCTTTTACTATTTTTTGCTGCTTTTACCTTGGTTTACCCCATTATTCTTTCATACTACTGCTTCTGCTTTTACTATTAGTGCCTCTGCTTCTACTGTTCCTGTGTCCTCGTTTACCCATCTCATTTGTGCATCCCATATTGTGTATGAAAAGAACTCTGAATGTTACAAAGCACTACCCGTTAAATAGTATCTGTGGAAGCTGTGAAATCTATTTCCACAGAACCAGGAGTTTGGTCGCTACTCTTTTGGCTTTCAGTATTCTTTTTTTTTCTATTCTTATGAGGAGTGAACGGGACCCCATTATTCCTTTTTACTTGGTCCCTAAGCCTCTCCTGCCTCACAGAAGTATTCCGGGCTCTTCTTCCACGGATATCATCAGGCCTTGAACTAGATGTGAACCTTACAATATGTGTTAGAAAATCAAATATGTGATATAACATATATGTATGTTCTGCCAGTATAGTGTCATTTACTACATAATCAAGTAGATTTTATTGAAGGATAGTCTAAGAGTACACATGTGTAATTTGTTTATTTACATTTTTTTCAGACAAGGAAGCCATCATGAAAATCTAATACATCAAAATTGCTCAATAGATTTCGAACTAGAGCACTGAAGAAGGTTAATGTACTCATGAAGGTGATGAATGTGTTCTAGATTTGCTGTACCTTCATAGAAATACCTGCTTGGTTATACTCGATTTTTTCAAAACTCAAATGAAATTAGCTGGTTGTAAAAAATATAAGGTTAATCAGATCAGGAACGCTGCTTTGCCTTATCACTATACTTCAGAAGCACAAGAACATATAATATGTTGCAAAAAAATATTCATTCTTTCCACACCAAGAACGCTCAGGTACTGGTTGTAGACAACTGCATTCAGTGTTGGTTGGAACCAGGGTCTTTTTGATATCTTGAAAAGGCTGAACACATGACAGAGACAGAGAAAGATTTGATGCTAATTTCCTAAAGGAAAACCGAAGTCATAACATAGGTTGATGGTCTTGAAAATTTAGAATATGGAGCATTTACGTCAAATGCAAGGTATGTTTTGGTATTTTTGGCAATAAAAAAATAGCATGTAGATGGAAACAAACTTTCTTTTTTTTTTTTTTTTTTTTTTTAAGTAAGAGCATTAAGGCATGGCAAACTTTTGTTAGATTGTTTGGCAAAATTAAAAGATGTAGGTTTATATCCAAAATTTGTAATTTATGACCAAGATACACAAACAGGAGCCTTTATTCACAACTGATTGTTACATCATTTGTACTTAATAATTAAAAAGTATATTTTATGTTACACCACGTGTGATGAAAAGTGTCCGTAATAATCTCTTTAAATATGATTTACTTATTAATGGACACCCTGTAAATTGCCAATATATTTGTGTTATGATAGAGATAGTCAAATGAGTTTGCTTCTTGGTCGTAAGCTTTCTTCAAAGAATATTTATTGCAACACATTTCAAAGAAAGCGTGTTTGCCTAGCAGCACGTTTTCAGCAGAGTGTTGCTGCAGGGATACACACATGCATTTAGGCACCTTGCCATATGATGCTCACTTTACAGCTCAATTTATTGACAGAATGGATAATCTCGATATATTCAATATCTGCCAGATAAATCACCAGAAAGATATTAGGTATGCTACAAGAGAAACTAATAGACAAATAGCTAAATTAGAGGATTTTAAATCTTGGATCTCTTCCTTGGAAGTAATGGGTACTAAATGATCATTGCCTTGATCTGGTTCTCAGGGCTTGGTAGGCAGGATGAAAGTCAGTTACTAAGAAATGGCTTTCTACCTCCTCAGCAAGATTCCTTATAAACTGTTCCTTATCCCTTCTCAGCAGAGTCCAACCCTTGCGCACCAAACAGTGCAAATCTCGATTGCCGTTCAGGACGAGCCATGCGGCACACATCTGTGGCTTCCAATGTCTCCAGCAAGATGAAATTCTGCCTAGACCTTGGA
>NC_091550.1:36143625-36148625 GCF_042767895.1 Penaeus vannamei | reverse complement strand
GATCTAGTATGTCCTTCATCTCCCACTGTACTTCATTCTATTTATGGCATCCATATTTGTGTATCTCTGTCTACGACTGCTTGTGCGGCTCCCTGATGTAGAAAGCCGTGAGGAACTTGCCCTGTGGCACGGGAGATCAATCAGTACTTGTGTGATGTATCCTGATTTAGAAAGATCTTGTATGGTTGGCTCGCCCGCATCTAATGGTCTTGGGTCAGTGTTTGCTTAAATAAAGGATGAGGTCTCAGCATCATTTTCAACTCATGAAGGTTGGAGATGCTGTAAGGAAAAGTGTCCAACATCCGGGATAGCTGTATCTGTTGCAAAGAACATACTATTATTGATAAATCACATGCATGAATATCAATGCTATATATTAATGTGTATCTATATCTATCTTTTCTATGAGTATGCATATAGATGGATAGATGTATACGTATATATGTGTGTCTGTGTGTGCGTTTGAAATTGATTTGGTAGACAAATGACAGATTCCCAAACAAGTATAGTGATATTTGGACAGGCAATTGCTTTAAAACATTATTAGTAACTACAATAAATAATAAGCGACCCTTATGAATAGCTTCAAATGAGCTACAAGAAATTTCAAACATTTATAAATATAAACTTTGACAATCATGAATGATTTTAATTTTGTAGCAATATATATATTATCCTTGATAATGTCAGAATAGATAAAATTATCATCAATTGCAGGAAAATCAAATTGAGTTATTACTAGCTCACATAATTCTTCTGTGTCAACTTCATAACCAAAATTTGTAATAAAATCATCAATAGAATCAAATTTATCATATTCGACTCTGTAATTAAAATTCATGACATGATTAATTATTTTTTGAAAATTAATTTCAACAGGATTTGTCTCTTCTTTTGTAATTTCACAATGCATTTCATCTAGACATTTCCCTTGGGAACAAATATGCATTTTATTATTTCAGGTCTTCAATGAACTTAAAAAAGGAGTCAGATCATCAGAGCAATTTGAATTTTCAGCATATATGAATAGATTATTATAAGCAAGACTTTTCATAGAACTTTTGAACTGCTGAACAATGGGACTGTAGTTATTTCCTCTTTTTCTAATGGAACCCAAAAAAAGTTCTCTAAGCAATCCTGATTAGTAAATAATTAAAATTATGATTTTTGGACGTCTCCCCACAATGCCTGTAATGATGGCTGATGGCACATTTCTACTTCTGTAATGATTTTCAGAGCTTGAATTAAAATGAATAATTTATTCATATTTGTGAATGTTGATGTTGCCATTGCTTCCTTCGACAGTGGCCCAATGCTAGCAGGTGTATATATTCCACAAACCGCTTTTCTACTAAAAATCTGAGCTGCACAGCACACTCTCATTTTCTCAAATGAGTTGTTAATTAAGTGGTTATCAGTAAGCTTGGGTGCTATCCTGCCCTCATATACACGTGATTTATCCATTTTCTAATTCTAAATTCTAAATCATACTTTGTTAAAATGTTTCTTGTTGGTTTTAACAGATGCGGCATATCATAAAAGAAATGCACCCTTTCTTCATTAATTTCAATAAATGAATTTGGAGGTGATACCCCAAGCTGTCTGCAGCCCTGTAACTTGAATCTTGATCACAGACTATGACTTTGGGCTGTAGGCTACATGATGCTGAAATTCATTTACTATCCAGTATCATTTCCTTTAAAACATTAGGATTGATGCTCTTTTCAAATAAAAAATACCCTAATGTGCTCTTCCACTTTCTACATAAGTCTTTTCGCTTGAACACCTTGGCATATTTTCCTGGTGTAATCGAATTGCCATAAGGTCCTAGATTTTCAGAGCCTGTTATTTTATCTTTACTTTTATCGTAGGCCAGAGTAGTTTTTAATGCTATGGCATCATTCATCATTCATTAATGAAACCTTTCTCTTTAGTAGATCAATGATTTTATCGTTCCAACCCACCCATGTTTAAATTATTGAGCCAATACCTAAGCACCCTTGTGGTAGGTAATGCAAATATTTCAGCTAAATAATCTATAAGCGTTTGGGCTTTGGAAATATAGGACCAGTGCAAAACTCCTCTATGTACTGTACTCTGAGGTACTTTGAAACATGCTCACCAGTTGTGATAGCAAAAGATCCTCAGTGGGCAATTTTCGGAAGTCCTATAACTAATTTTATCATTTTTAGCAGTCTCCTTACGACTGGCCTGACTTTTTAATTTGGTTATAATGGGTTTGTATGGGCTGCCGGAAGTAGGTGTATTACCTGTGAGGGAAACAAAATTTATATAATTCATGTATTTAATTTGTTCTAATTAGAAGTTTGCGATATTTTGCATGGAGGAGGATAGAGATAATAATTTTTAAAAAATGCTTTCCTAAGAGGTTCACAGCCTTAAAGAACTACAGGTTGTGTGGGGCATGAACATTTTTAGAACCACTGGATTAGCAAGTAATAACTTTGTAGGGAAGAAGACATGAAGAGAGAGAGAGAGAAAAAAAAATAATAATAACACTAACATACTCAACTAATGGTTTTATTTACTCTTAACAGTCTTTGAAATATGGGGGCTTGGAGAAGACTATTGAGAATCACCTTCACAATTTTCTTTCTGGCAGCAACCTTCTATTCAATGATGAGATAGCTTTAATATAGATATTCACACTGCATTTTCTTTATACCATTAAAAACATTTATTTTCAGGTTACAGTTAGTAAACAAAAGCATATATAGTTTAAAATAATAGTTTAAATGTCTGCTTATTATCAGCATTTTATTAAAGATGTATTTTTTTCCTACCAGTGCAGGATAAGATTTCCTCTATTTGATCCAAAACATGTGGAGTTATTGTTGCATCTGATTTAATTGTATCTGCAAAACATCAAAAACTTTTAAAAATAATCTTATCAATATAATAATCCTTTTCTTAAGTGCACCATATTGTTAGGATAAAAAATACTTGATGTTGGAGGACACAAATAGTATGACAGCATCAAAAGCATACATATGAAATAATGAATTTGTGGATGCTCCTACAATTTTCTGATTGGTGCATTGATGATGCACGTAGCCATGTTTCAGATGTTTTGAAAGTACCTGTAAATTGGTATATTTGGGTCATAATGCTGCATATGACAAGGTCAGTGCCAGATACTCGTAAGTGCATGACAATCCATAGTATTTTCTCTAATACTTTTGTATCTTTTATGATAACAACTCATTATCTGAAAACTCTCCTAGAGTATGAAATATCTTCTTGAGCATATGTTTTGCAAGATGATAGGGGGGGGGGGGTACACTCCAATACCACCATAACACTTTGTGCCCAACTCTTATTCATGGCAAGATATCATGTGAAACAAAGTTAAAAAACATGTATTTTCCTAAATCACCTTTCCACTCATATAATGTGCCTTAACCAATTCTCAGTAATTCGAGCAGGAAGGACCGCATCTTCCTCAGACTAAGTAAAAATAAAACCCAGCAATTCCTACCTGAGGAGAGTGTTGATGGAGGGTATGCCCCCAACTCCCACCAGGACAAATTCTATTCTCATCACATTCATGGCGAGAGTGAAAAAGATCTATCAAAAATATCAATTTCACTGTGGACTCAACTGAAGCATTAATATCAGTTGCTGCAAATTATTTTTAATATATGCTGCTTATGATTCTATGAAATGTATGCAATTAATATCTGTAAAATACATAGTAATAATACATTACATTTTATAATGTTAGCCTATAAGCAAATAATATGGAACATATAATAAGAAATTTTATTTTTTTTATTTGTAATATCAGGTTGACTTATGTTTCTGTATAATCACAAAAATGATTTAATGGGAGTTAAGAAATGCTCAAAATAATGTTCAATAATAAAATTGGAAGAAAACACCACTAAATATATAAAGGCTTACTACATTTTGTTTCATATCTAATATGTTAATGAGAAATAATTATTTTCATCTATTCTGAAAAAAGTATGCTATGTTTTTCTTATATTATTATTAAACACTTACCATTTTCCATGTTAGCCATTGCGATCTCATCTGGTTCTGCTGAATCTGACAAGTGAATGATGGAAAATCTTTTGACACATTACTATTTACTGTCTTAATTACAATCATTAATTCTTGTCAAAAAAGAGAAAAAAAGAAAAATTGATTGTGATAATGTAAATATCACGCTGAATTGACTTATAAGGCAAATTCTGATCTGGGTATGCATTAGGGTACTAACAGGTTGGAGTTTCATAATGTTTATCCGAAAAATTATTGCTGCATATCCTGTGGCTTTTAAATGATTGCACTGTTGTTTTCTGCGCTAGTCTTGATGTGCCTGCTATATTCATTCACTTTGAACACGTAAACGAAAAGGGGGGTGGGAGTGTTAATTGTATTTCTAGTAAAATTAAATTGTACATATGTCTGTAATACTTGTAGTTAATATACTATACACTTACTTTTGAGGTTCTTTAGGAAACCGATGGTATTTTAAATTCGGATGAGAACTTTTGTGTCTCCTACGAATCACGCAAGGACTACTACCTCCCACCATGACATGATGGTTGGTTCGAACTGACCGGGTGTTCCATGTGTCTTATGGGTCAAATGTAAACATGCAGACGACGCAAGCCAGCGCGCCCATTCTTTCAGGACGATACACCAATGGACTCTAGCGTTGGTTGAAGTAACTAAAATCACGAGTATTCAGTTAGGCTATTTACTCACCTTTCTGATGCGTTCCTGTCTTTCTTAGTCTTTGGTTGTGGGTACGGGGGTCCTCACTTGACCCGGCCATTGTCCTGAGGTGAAGTCCTTTCCCCGTCTTTTCTCTCTCTCTCTCTCTCTCTCTCTCTCTCTCTCTCTCTCTCTCTCTCTCTCTCTCTCTCTCTCTCTCTCTCTCTCTCTCTCTCTGGATCTATTTTTTTTTTTGTTTGACATTTGTTTTGTATATGTAGATGAACAATGTTATATTCTCTGGTACAGGCTGC
>NC_091550.1:36136125-36138625 GCF_042767895.1 Penaeus vannamei | reverse complement strand
AATGGAAGAGAGAATACGGCTCAAGTTACTTTCAATTACATAAGCATGTTATAGCTGCCTCGCCTAAGGGAAAGCAGTCAGGCGAAATGTAGTTTTACTGTCCATTGCCTTGGGTCTTCCACTCTTATTCTGAAATGTTTTTTTATTTGCTAGTTCATGTGTAAATGAATCAAATGTTATTTTCTTGTCTGAAAAGAATACTTTTTCGAAGGATGGGTTATTGCACGACTTAAGATAACTTTTAATATGATTGTTTTTGTTATTATCTTTAGTAGTAGTAGTAGTACATCTATTATTATTATTACTACAAGTATTATTACTATTCATACCTATTATTATTTTGTTACTGTTATTATCATCATGGTTGTTGCCATTATCATTAGTAGTGGGCGTAGTAGTAATGAAAGTGAAAATAGATTTAACACAAATAGTGTGTGTGTGCCTAAATATGCTTAAACATACACATGCACGCGCGTGTACATAAATATGCACACACGCGCGTACATAAACACACTCACGCGCGTGTACATATACATACACACACACACACACATACATACACACACACACACACACACACAAAATCATAAACACATACACAAGTGCTAACAAACAAACCCACTCACAATTTAAAAATCTCTGTAGGCAAGCCAGTATTCACCAAAAAGAATATGTGATACCAATGATTTGCAAGTAAAACATTTAACAAAAGAATTAGGCAATGAGTGCCCTTGCCATTTGTATTTGTCTTTTCTGGCCCATTTCATGTTTCCTGTCGAGTGGAGGAGAGCTCATCGCTCCATCACTTGCGGGAGTTGCATGACGGTTCAGTTATCTGGTGTAGGAGGAAGAGTGCTGTGTGTGTGTGTGTGTGTGTGTGTGTGTGTGTGTGTGTGTGTGTGTGTGTGTGTGTGATATATACATATATATGTATATATTTGTGTATATATGTGTATATAAATTTTATATATATATATAATATATATATATATCATATATACATATATATATATCATATATACATATATATATATATATTATAAATGTATGTTTATATATATACATATTTATATATGATATATATTTATGTTTATATGTTTATATGTATGCATATATATACATATATATATATGTGTGTGTGTGTGTGTGTATAAACTATACCCACGCACATTTGTATAAAAAAAGTGTTTTTCATATGCCAATTTTATTTAAATGTAGGCTATTCTTACTGTATTTACTGCACCGTTAAATCTTGCGGGTAGCGTAACCTCTGTTGAGTGTGTCTTTATTATAACGGCCATAGAAACATTTTAACCATTTACATTTTATTCAATAAACAAAGTGAACAAATGGCATATCACTCAGTAAAACTTAGCAATACACAAAATAATTAAGATAACCAATATTCTCAAATAATTCAATTCATATCTATGGTTAAGTCTATAAACCCTCCCTTTACCTATTAATTAGAAATCAAATTATATTAATAAACAAACTATATAATTACCTGAGACGAAATTGGGACCCTCACACAAGTTTGTCACCATGCTTTCCATGATTTTTCCTAGGACATAAGCGAAACATTTCCCTTCTTTTAAAATTTACAATTTCCCTCTCTTATTCTTCACTCTAATATATAAATGTCTTTTCAATCTATTAACTGATACTATCGGAACTATCACCTGCGATTACTTCCATCGCTGCATCTACAAACCATTAAAATAAATAAACAATAGATATTCTTTCTCAAATAAAGCATTATGGCATGTTGTTCTTGCCATATTTTTCCATTTCTCCTCTCCTATGTGTTTGGGAGGAACGCCAGAACGTGTTTGAATATCCTAAATTGATACAAAGGATTGTGATCTATAATATCAGGGTAAAACATGACCTAAAATACCAGGACTCAGCTTACCTGTGTTTGGGAGGAAGGCCATGACTCGTCTGGTGAGAAATCTTAAAGTAACCAACTCCTTGCTTTCCCCCAAAGGAATTGTTAATATTTAAACAAACAAACCATTTATAAACGAGTATTATAATATACTCTATTTGTTATAACACTAAATTTTGTTATATTGATATGCCTTTAGATTTATGAAAATATTGAAACATATGTTTCAGTGACGGATATGCATCTTTGAAATCAGAAAAAGTGCACCTTTATAAATGTCAAATAATGATCTCGACATATATATATATATATATATATATATATATATATATATATATATATATATATATATATCAGTTAATTTTAGATATATGTGTATATATGTATATATATACATTATATGTATATATATACATAAATATATATATATATATATATATATATATATATATATACGTATATATAAAATACATATATGTGTATATATATGCATATATATATAAACATACAAATATATATATATATAAATATATATATAATATATATATATATACATATATGTATATATATACATACATATATATACATATATATATATATATATATATA
>NC_091550.1:36121125-36131125 GCF_042767895.1 Penaeus vannamei | reverse complement strand
CTGTAGCTACTAACCCCCCTCTTAGTGACATACCAGCCGTAACAAGTGGGGGGCCTGTCCGGGATCTGAGTGAGCTGTCAATTAGTATTTTTGTTAATCACTTGTGTTTTGCCATTTATAACATTGACTCCCTTGGTATTGCACTTTTATCGTGTTTATCTCATCCGTTGTAACACATGTTCCCATTGGTTTTGTTGTTTTGTGATCGTGCACTTGACTTCATTAGGTCTCGTGCATTTTGGTCATTAAGACGCCGAGTCGCTTCTGTCTTGTGCATTCATTGTGCATTTAAGTGATCTTTGGTTATATAAACAATGTATAATTTTGGTATTCGTCTTTTGTTGTTTGCTTGGTGACCATCCTAGGCATTTTGCTGTTTTTTGCATTTGTCTTTATCAATACGTTTTAGTGATTTGATGCACAGGTTTTGCGATTGTTCACGCATTTCGTTTTTTTTTTTTCTATTTTCTTTTTTTTTTTCTCTATGCTAGGCCTGTTTATTCTTCTTGGTGATTCATTATGTTCAGCCGAAGCGCTAGTCAGTTAGGCGCTCATTATTGCATCCCTATCCGGTCATCCTTATGGAAGGATTAAATTCGTATGCTAGCGACTCAGTATTTATCAGAACACAAGGTGTCAGGTGAGGAGGATTTAGAGCCCTTGTGTCCTCGGGATGTCACGATGGCAGAAAATGAGCGGATGCGTCTCATGCAGAGACCTGATCGGGAATACCATCCTCATTTTCGTGTAGAGGATGCAATCAAATTTGTTCCGAAATTCAGTGAGACAGACCCAGAGTACTTTCTTGCCTTGCATGGTTGCCCGAAGATAAGTGGGTATTTCTTGTTCATAGTGCATATGTTGGCAGAGCTCAAGAGTTTTTTTCAGCTCTGGATTTGAAACATTCTCAATGTTATAATGCAGTAAAGCAAGCTGTGTTGAATGTTTATGTAAAGGTACCAGAGGCTTATAGACAAGATTTTCGTAACTACCGTAAAAATGGCAAACAAACATTTGTTGAATTTATCCGCCAAAAGCAACTTTAGTGCAAGTGGTAAGAGGATGGAGTATAGTTCCAGGAGGACTGGACTGCCAGATACCCACAGGACTGTTCTTGCAAAGTCGTCAGAAACAGGTGGTGATAAAGAGTAGGAAGGTTGCTTCCCGCGGTGAGAATTTTTGTTTTTGCCGTTATTGCAAGAAACATGGTCATGTCATAAATGACTGTTTTAGATTGACAAAGAAGCGCTCTGACAATAACAAACGTATTTTACATGTCAATGCTAATAGGACAAAGGGTACACCGAAAAATCCTCGTGATAAACGTGGCCTTTCCCCTTTTTCCATTAGTGAATCTAAAGCTGTTACACCTTCATTTAGACCATTTTGTTCCACAGGATTTCTTAGTGCCGATGATTCATGTAAGTCGTCTTCCCCAGTCACTAACCTATGGGACTCGGCTGCAGATATATCATTGATGCTCAAGGAGTCTGTTCCTAACCCTGACTGTTATACTGGAGAGATGGTAATTATTAATGGAGTGACAGGGTCCAAATGCATACTCATATGTAAAGTCTATCTTGAATCTGAATTGATAACTGATTGCGTAAATTTTGGTGTTATTGATAATATACCAAGTGATGGCATTTCGCTCCTTATGGGCAATGATCTCGTTGGTGATAAGATAGGGCCTTGCCCTGTAGTTTCACCTTGCCCAATAGAAGAGAATACCGTGAATTTAGAAAGGAAGTATCCCGATCTCTTTCCTGCATGTGCTGTCACCCGCAGTGCAAGTCGTAAGTCCTCCCCTCCTACCAAGGCCGGTACTGCATTACCCGAAGAGAGCCTTAATGATATATTCACCGAGGATTTCACCTTGGCAGATTTCTTTAAATCATCTAACAAAGATTCAAATAATTCTGTCTCTGCCAATTCTACTATAGTAAATTTCAAAGATTAGAGAAAAGCTCATTGAATAACAATATAAAGATCCTGAGTTGTAACGATTTTATGATAGGCTTATTGTAAGTAAAATAGACAATTTCAGTACATGTTATTATCTCGAGTCCGGTGTTTATATGCCCTAAATATAAGCCCTATAATATATCTGCAGACAATACCAGTAAGATAGTACATTAGATTGTTATTCCAAAGCCTCTACGAACTGATATATTGACTATTGCACATGACATTAGTGGTCATTTAGGAGTCAACAAGACATCATAATTTTCATTGGCTGAAAATGAAACGTGATGTTGGGCACTATTGCCAGTCATGCCCGGATATGGCATCAAACCATCTCCCTTGCAACCTATCCCTGTGTTAACCGAGCCTTTCAGCAAAATAGTTATTGACTGTGTAGGTCCCCTTTCAAAGAATAAACAGGGTAACAAGTTTTTGTTAACCATAATTGACGTAGCCACCCGATATATTGAAGCTATTCCTCTTAGATGCATCACTACTAAGAATGTTGTGAAGGCATTGACAAAGATTTTTACACAAGTAGGTTTGCCTACAATCAGATCAAGGGTCAAATTTTACGTCCAGACAGTATGAAAAGGTTATGAAGTCCTTGGGTATGCAGCAGTGCAGGTCCACCGTATATCATGACTAAAGCATTTTGTTTAGAAAATGATTCTGAATGGGATGAAGGAATAGATTTGCTGTTATTTTCAGTAAGGGGCAGTGTTCAAGAGAGCCTTGGTTATTCACCATTTTAATTTACGGCCATGAGGTGCATGGACCACTAAAGGTCTTAAAGGAGTGTTGGTTAAATGAAGAGAATATTCCAGTAGCTGCTTATGTGAATAGATTTAAGCATAGATTACAAACAGCTATTTCAATATCTCATAATCAGCTCAAACTAAAATGAAAGAACATTTTGATAAAGTAGAACCTTCAATGAGGGTGATTTAGTTCTGGCTTTGCTGCCTCTTCCTAACCAACCTCTTCAATCTTGCTATACGGGTCCATTTCGTATTCTAAAACAAACTAGTGATGTAAAATATGTAATTGAAACCCCTAAGAGGCGTAATAAAAAACGTCATGTGCATGTGAACTTCCTGAAAAAGTACTATGAACAGGGTGATCTAGAGGAGACTGTAAAAAAAAGTTTCAATGGTTGTACCTTCAAACATCAGTAATAAAACATGTGAAAATATAAAAATTGTTGAGCCTAATCTCATAAAAATTCGATAATTCTAGTCAAACCTGTTGATAAACTTAAAACTCCTTTCTGCTGCCCAAACAGCAAACATTCGTTCTCTTCCTTAGGAATATAATGAACTATTCAGTGATGTACCTCGCCTCTGCCCACTGCTGAAACATGATGTGGAGACTAAGGAACCTCAGTGAGGACGTCAAGCTCCCTATCGCCTCAATGCAGAGGGCATTCCTGCAGACTGAGGTTCAGTGCCTGAAGGAGCAGGGGTTCATCCGTCCCAGCCTAAGTCCCTGGGCATCACCCATAGTCCTCATTCCCAAGAGTCACAGCACTTACTGTGTTTGTGGATTATAGGAAAGTGAATGTAGTAACAGTGGCGCACTCGTTCCCCCTCTAGAGGATGGACGACATTATTGATGACCTGGGGAAGGCACGTCACCTGTCGAAATTGGATCTCCTCTAGCGATACTACCAAGTTCCGTTAACCGAAAGGGAGGGGCCGATTTCTACGTTTGTCACGCCTGCCGGCCTCTACAAGTTCAAGGTTCTTCCCTTCAGTATGAGGAACGCCCCGGCGACCTTTCAGCGTCTCATGAACTACCTGGCTGCGAATTTCGAAGGCGTTCGTTGTTACCTGGACGACTTTGTATTCTGGAGCGAGTCTTGGGAGGAAGGTTTGCATGCACTCTTCTCCGCCTTGTCAGCCGCAAACCTCACGGTAAATTTGTAGAAGAGTGAATTCGGACATGCCCATGACACCTTCCTGGATGACGTGATCAGTCAGGGTCAGGTTGCACCTGTAGCAGTAAAGGTGGAAGCGGTCCTCCCGTATTCCACGCCCGTCGACAGGAGAGGCTTGATGTGCTTCATGGGAATGGCTGGATATTACAGACGGTTACAAACCTTTTGTAATACATGTGGACGTTGTAATACATGTGGACGCCAGTGATAGTGGTGGGGGAGAAGACCTCTCGCAGAAGAGCGAAAGTGAAGTGTTATTTTTCTTATTAATGCAAGTCTTACCAAAAGTCTTTCGCCACCGTCGAAAAGGAGGCCTTGGATAATTAAAAAGTTTATTTAACAAGCTATGTTCAACCAGTCGAAATTCTCACTGACCTGAACCCGTTAACTTTTATAGAAAATCTGGTTTAAAATCATGCGAGTGTTGAGGTGGGCAATGACATTGCAGCCATTCAGTATAAAGATATTACATATTAGCCACCTAGTTAAACTTTTTCCCTGTTCAAGTTTTTTTTTTTTTTTTTTTTTTTTTTTGGGGGGGGGAGTTGTATTACACTAGCAGAGTACTAAAAACAATTTAAGGCTTAAATTCCCATGATAATTGCTCACGGGGGTTGTTACTGGCCAGCTAGTGTTCCCATTGTAGCTCCCCCCCTCCTCTTGAGGCCTTCCCGCGTTCCTTGAGAGGTTTGCCTCGTCCACTCCTCCACCGCCATAGGCCTGGGCTAGATCGCTCTGCCGTTGCTGTTTTTTTTTTTTCT
The DNA here is from genome assembly GCF_042767895.1 of Penaeus vannamei. Lineage (NCBI taxonomy): Eukaryota > Metazoa > Arthropoda > Malacostraca > Decapoda > Penaeidae > Penaeus > Penaeus vannamei. Next base: position 36,126,460 of record NC_091550.1, on the reverse strand, counting down.
GTTTCTGTGTTTGTACTTTATATTTCTATGATAGGGATTAGGGCGATATAGTATATCTTAGTAATATATCCCATAACTAGGATTTTGTGTGTGTGTTTCGTTTGTTGTTCTGTTTTGTTTATTTTGGTGACGGAAGAAATAAAAATAAATTATGAATATTGAGTTTACGTATTTTTTCATTTCGCAATAAGTGATTTTACAATTACTAAATAATACTTAATAATGGAATATAACAGTTCATTAACATAAGTAACTGATAATGAAACATTACAAATAACTGATAACGAATGGCAGATTACGGTATTAATGTGCTTTATATTCTGGAATGAAGAATGAATGAATAACAATGAATTAACCAGAAGAATGTTTCCAATTAATACTAGTGCTTTAACACGAGATGTTGTTACGTGGTTTATGTATATATGTGTGCATATATATATATATATATATATATATATATATATATATATATATATATATATATAATCATGTATATTTATATTTATATATCTACATATACACATACGAAAAAATATTTGCACTTTTACGTTTAAATGTGCATTTAGAATTCAAATGTGAATATTCGTCCCAAATAGAAGCACAGGTCCCTGAAGCTAATGAGAAAAGCCGTTAGAAGAGAAAGGAAATTGGTTTCACATCGGCTTGCCAGAATTATTGCAAAATAGATGACGGTTTTCGAAATTTGAAAAATGCCTTCCTCGCACTAGACGAAGAAGCGAAATCTGAAATCTTTAAAGAGAAATGGGAGCTGATATCAGTTTGTGGCCAACGCTCGTATGAGTAATAACTTCCGAAAGAGAACAGATGGCGGGAAACCTGGGATGGAAAAAGGACACCGGAAGACATTCGAAGCTGAATTTTCTTCGGGAAAGTTCCGAGGTTTGTGGGAGTCTTTAATGATCATTACTCGTAAAATAGATGAGTAGATTGATAGGTAAATTGGTCGATAAGTTCAATAATAGAATAAATAAAATATTTTTACAAGTAATGGGGTAGGAGATGACGCTACCAATAATGCTGGATCACGAAAACTGAGAGTAATGTGTATGAAGTCTACTTTGTCAAAAAAAAAAACAAAAAAAAACAAAAAAAAACAAAAAAAACGGCATACCTTTTAATCATGCCTTAGTTTTTAAAAAATCCGTCCGATAACGAGGAAAAATCCGTACGCTTATAATTGGCACGTTCTCGTCGGAAGATATGAAGGAAAAAGGTACTGCATCTGTTTCAGAAATGTTTACGTTGGTATAAATAAGCCATACATTCATATGTGTATTTGTGTGTGTGTGCTTTTTTGTGTGCGTGTATGTGTATCTGTGGGAGGGGGGTGCGTGTGTGTGTGTGCGTGTGAGTATAAATACCAACTATTTTATGACAACAGTCTTATCTGGAAAATAATTATAAACTTTACAGATTTCTAATTACAAGCACCATTAAGCAGCCGACCAGCTTTTATTTCATTAGCCAATATCTGTCAGAAAAACTCGTCCAAAGATTTTACTTTCATTCCATCACTCCACTTCCTCGAGCAGAAAATGCGATGGCCACCTCGGACGCTAACATCGGAACTGCATTAAATGAATTAGACATCATTGAGACAATCCGATTACGGGACGCTCCATTTCTTGCTGCGGAGGACTTGCATGGACAGGACTCGGGCCCTTCGTTTTCACTTCTAATTTGCCCTTCGCCGGTCTCTCTTGCGTGTGTCTGTGGGAGAGACGGATAGACAGAGAGAGAGAGAGGGAGAAACTGAGACAGAGAGAGTGTGTGTGTTACATAGGGAGACAGACACACAGAAACAGAGAGAAATAGAAAGAGAGAGAGTGGCAAACAGACAGACAGAGACTTAGAAAGAGAGAGAAAGAGAGAGAGAACAGACAGACTGACAGAGAGAGAGACAGAAGTGGGGAGGCAAGAGCATATAGTAATTCAATCCCAGACTATCACTTCAAATACTGTTCAAATTTTGTTCATGTATTTATTTTTAAAAAATCCACAATGGGATTTATATATGTGTTATGCTACCTTTAATAACACAGACCAGTTTTCTATATTTGGTGCGCTTATCCTAACTTCCGCCTGAAATCTTATACCCTCTTTTTCTCCATACAATTCCACAGACATCTACAGACCCACATTATGTACATGTATGCTTAACTATTTATCAAACGTAAGTATGTGTACAAAACAAACACCGACGTCACAGTAATTACGCATGTGCATTAACCTATCGTATATCCTCTCAGTCACTTACAACCAATCTTCGCGTCCCGTAACTACTTAGCGCGAAAACAATGACATCCTCCCAAGGTCGCAGTTAACACCTTAATGACGCATGGCCAGATATTAAAGCGACACTAAGCGGCCGTTACAGGAAGAGTCAATGTCCGATGAATTCGCCCCCGGTGGTTTCGAGTTGATATTTACGACTTTTATGTTAAGAGGACACCGCGCTGAGGGCGAACGTGCAATGGCGCTTCTTTCCCGATTTATTTAATATCGGGCTGTTCGTTACTGTGAAAAGTCCAATATTTATGCATATGCATACATACATACATACATACATATATATATATATATATATATATATATATATATATATATATATATGTATGTATGTATACAGATATATATATATATATATATATATATATATATATATATATATATATATATATTATGCATATTTGTATATTTGTATACATACATATATATGCATATGTATATGTATATATGAATATATATATATGTATATATACATATATATATATGTATATATATACATACATACATATATATATAATATATATATATATATATATATATATATATGAATATATGTATGCATATATATATATATTATATATAAATAAATAAATATATATATATACATATATATATATATATATATATATATATATATATATATATATATATATATATATATATATATATATATATATATTACCTGTTGATAAATCTGTTAGAATGTTTAGAACTGAAATAATGTATGATACTTTAATTTACCTGTGTCGCTCGTCTCTACAAATAAATTCTGGCAATTTAGAATAAAAAGAGAATTTTATTTTACTTAGAAAGACTGCCTATTTTCATCTCAAAATTAATGTCATTAGAAATATTTCCATTGCTGTTACTTCTTTTGTTGTTACCTACTTTCTAATGTGCTGCTCATAAACTATTTTGATTCTCTTTGTCTACCTACTACATGGTATATTATTTCTGAAATTACGAAAGTATAAATATAACAGTAAGAGAAGCGTTACGTCTCAAAAGCATGTTCGGTCATTGATGTGCACACAGCCTGTTTAAGAAACAAAACAAACAAGAACAACAAAACTTCCAGCGCGTGTCTGGGTCTTTTGCATAGTGCAGATATAAGACCAGCGTGTTCCATGACCCGTAACAGCTGTGCTTCCAAGTCATAATTCCCACGACAGTTCCCTCAGATCTGCCTTCGCATCTCTCGCTTGGGTGGCTACGCGTCCACAGACATCAACCTCCACATCGCATTTCTTTCTCCTTGTATTAGTGGAATCTGTACTCGATCTGTGATTAGATATTGATAATTTTCTCTTTCGCGCTCTCTGTCTCTTTCTGCTTCAGGTGTCTGATTCTGAATTCATCTATAATAACTACGCTATAGTCGAATACAATTTGAAACAATATAAAAAGGATATGGATATTACAGCAGTCACGAGGAAGAAGAAAGGAAAGAAGGAAATGACTGAAAGAGAGGGAAAAGGAAACAAAGGGAAGAGGAGAAGTAGACTGAAAAGGGGGAAGGGAAGGAGAAGAGAGAATGAAAGGGTGTCAATCGCTCTTTTGACAATGGACAGAGAAGGGCAGCGACTATGACTTTCTCGGTCCTCTGAGACGCATGCATGTGTCACAAGAGATATAGCGCAAAAAAGGAAATGATTTGAAGAATAGAATAAATAATCAAGGAAGACAGGTGAAGTGTGTGAAGTTTTCCTCATAACAGCATTTTGCTACCAGCATTAAAAGTGTCAGACAGGCCTTGGTAAGCATGCAGTAATGATGATTCAATTGAGGTAGCTCTAAATAACTGAAATTCGCGTGGTCTCATATATCTAAAGCCTGGGCGAAGCATTCATTTACAGAAACGAACTGGAAATAGTGAATGCGAACCATAAAATCCTGTACAAAATTTGAAATGGTACGGAAGACATGCTAATGCATCATTAGCAAAGGAAGGATAATACATCATGTTTACTTGTATCATTCATCAAGAGTTGCTATTGGGAGAATTGCAATATTAATAGTGATTATGTTGATTATGTTGATATCATTTAAAATGATAATGTTAAAAGTTACAGCCATGTAAATGATGAAAACATGAAGAATTAACATCGCTGATTTTATGTTTACTATTACCATCGTTATTATTATACGGTATTATCATTATTATAATCCAATTATTATCGTCAAAGAAGATACTTATCCTGTTTTTTGTTTTTTTTACATGATCATTATATCATGATTATACTATCATTTCCCTTCCTTTGCAACTGTTATTGCCATATGCAATATATCATTAGCAGCAGTTTCGATAACATGTAAAAACCCTGTCTGACAAGGACCTACTCCAAGCCACTTTACCACACAACCCGTTTAAAGGACTGTCAAAATATAGTCGGTATTTCCATAAACAGCGAATGTGCAGCATTCCTTGTTCTATAAAATTCGCTTTCCTTTTTCAGACGTCCTCTCTTGCTTTTCTTTTCTTTTCTTTTTTTTGTATTCTGATAATATCTTGTTTCCAAAACCCACCGATTGAAAATCTGCATGTCAGCAATGTCCAGGGGGTATTATCTCAATAAATACCAAATTTGCGCATTCACCGGTTTGTGAAAACACCGACGGTATAATGAATGCAAGATTCAAGAAAATTACTCAACTAAAAGAAATAGCGAGGTTTTACAGAAAATCCCCCGTGAGCTCATGGTGAAGAGACTTAAAAATTCTAAACCAATGCAAGCTTTCCGAAGATATTTCTAAGAGTAAGATGGAAAATATAGAAATCTAAATATCCTCCCCAACGTCAGATGCAGCACTATTCATCATGTGTACATTTCATTAATTTACTCATCTTAAATCTCAAAGAACCATGTACCTTGTATATGATTTTTTTTGTTTGTTTGTTTGTTTGTTTTCATATGACCAATAAAGATGCAATTATACACATTCCCTTGTGAGCACACACACACACACACACACACACACACACACACACACACACACACACACACACACACACACACACACACAC
>NC_091550.1:36113625-36116125 GCF_042767895.1 Penaeus vannamei | reverse complement strand
CATTAGGCGACATTTGATTTATTTCTTGGTTTACGGACCCGCCACACTTCTTTTTCCCGATTTTCGAAAATATATTTCAGAAATCGACTTTTTTCCCGCCGCACCTGATCCGATACGATTTGATTCCGATGTTCTGTTGTTTTTCTAGCCAATTATACCTATAGAAACCTCCACAGTCGATGGTATTTGCCCTTTGTCTCATTCCTATATGTGGGCATATGAACAATACTGTTTCTAGACGTGATGTAGTTTTGTCCTTATTTCATTTATGTTTTACCGCCTGTCACATGTTTCCAGAAATTAAGAAACTGCTTATTTTTATATTGCGACCGCCTGTCAGAGGTTTTCAGAAATAAAATTCGTGAACCAAGGAATAAAATAATTGGGGCCTTAATGAGTTACGCCGGCAGCCATTTTGAATTTCGGACAAGAAAAAAACCTCAAGGGTCTGAACTTTGCATTCGACTGACTCAGAAATAAAAACTGTATGACACTGTAAGTCTGACATCGGGGTTGCACCCGAAAACTCGGTATTTCGAATATATATATATATATATATATATATATATATATATATATATATATATATATATATATGTGTGTGTGTGTGTGTGTGTGTGTGTGTGTGTGTGTGTGTGTGAGTGTGATTGTGTGTGTGTGTGTGTGTATGTATATATAAATATATATATATATATATATATATATATATATATATATATATATATATATATATATATATATATATATATATGCTCTCTTTCTCTCCCACTCTCTCTCTCTCTCTCTCTCTCTCTCTCTCTCTCCCTCAATATAAATTCATAAATATCTATATATATATATATATATATATATATATATATATATATATATATATACATATATGTATATGTATATATATTTATAAATACATATGTAAATAAATATATGTACATATATGTATAAATAAGAATATATATGTATACATATATATATTTATATATATATATATAAATAAATAAATATATATATATACATATATATATATATATATATATATATATTCATAAATACAGTAGTAACAAATTATAAAAAATAATAATAATAATAACAGTAAAAATAGCAACAACAATGATAATAATAACAATAATGTTAATAGTAATAAAATAATTAACAAAAAGAAACAATAACTATAATGATAATGATAATAATGTTTGTAGTAGTAGTAGTAGTAGCAGTAATAATAATAATAATAATAATAATAATAATAATAATAATAAGAATAAGAATAATAATAACAATAAAGGAATAAATAGCGTACTACTTAGTTTAAATATTTCAGCAGCGGTCGTCACCTTAGTACTAGAATCAAACCAAGATGGATGCTTTAGTCCCGTGGAGGCACATTCATTTATCAAGAACTTTGAGAGGATCACCGCAGTTAGTATTACACTCATTGTATATCATCATAAATGCCAAATACACACGTTGTTGCATTATAATGTTGTCATGATTACCCAATAAAAGAATATTGTACAAATAAGATCGCTATGCCTTTATAGAAATCCAAAAAGGTGAAGATCTTCCACAGAAACATTTCTCGAGATTTTCTACTGTACTGCTGTTTTCTTTATATTTCTATATTGTCTGTATAGTTATTTCTTTATTCTTCCAACCTGACTTCATTTATTAAAAACAACTCATGCTCACATATTTTATTTTCAACATCAATAAATATTCTCCCTCAGTCGTAGCTGAAGAATGAGAAAGGAAATCTAGCAAGTAAAATATTCCTTTTTTCTTTCATGCACGAGTGACCGGGCAGCGAAAGTGAACTCACTAAAAGGTTATTGACACTGGGAGAGAAACGGCTGCGAGGCTTTTTTGCCTGTTGTCACTTGCTGCTATTGTTGCTACATGATGTCTTTGTCTTTGGAAACATTTGCAATATAACTTGACTCTCTCTTAGTTTAATATCACATCTTCCCACTCGCCTCTTTGCGGCACTGTGATATGTATATATATATATATATATATATATATATATATATATATATATATATATATATATATATATATATATATATATATATGTATATATATATATATATATATATATATATATATATATATATATATATTCTTCTGCAACTTTACCAAGCAGATAATTTTCAATAATCAATCAATCAATCTCTCCCCCCCCCTCTCTCTCTCTCTTTGAGTCTCTATCTCTCTCTGAGTCTCTCTCTCTCTCTCTCTCTCTCTCTCTCTCTCTCTCTCTCTCTCTCTCTCTCTCTCTCTCTCTCTCTCTCTCTCTCTCTCCCTCTCTCTCTCTCTCGATTGTTGTTAAGTACGTTTTCATCGCACTCCGCTGTTCGCAGGGTAACGATGTTTCTGATCAACGTCCGTAAACAATCATACGAAAAGTACTCTAGGCTTAAAGATCTACTATCATATTCACAGATAATCTAAAATTATAAGTCCATTGAGTTATAATTATATAAGTATACATCTGAAACTTTTT
>NC_091550.1:36096125-36098625 GCF_042767895.1 Penaeus vannamei | reverse complement strand
TTCAACATCCATGTCCCTGACTGCTTCCTGAGTCGCGCCTGAACACTTCCATGATTTTCCTCTTAACGATTTGTTTCAAGCAGTGCCACTTGTTTAAAGCCTTTCTGATCTTCTTTAAAAGGATAAATCACACCTCAGCTCTTCTTAGCAGTATTACCTACGGGAATACACCTTCTCGCCTTAGTTAACTCTTTTCATGTTCACGAAATATTAAAGAGAATCTGAGCGTCATTCCTAAGTATTTGTTGCTTATTTCCCTCCAGATCTCGCCTCTTAACATAAGCCGCCGGAAATATCGGAGCGCAGGGAGGGAAGGGGAAGGATTTGAAGGAGGAACATCTCACCGAACCCGCTTTCCTGGTTGAGGGAAATTTGCTATTTTGCTGTTTACTCTTCAGGTTATTACTGAGGCTTCACACGTCCAGTTGAAATAAATGAAGATGAAGGTACTTTAAATCATGTCACAATTTGAAATTTATCAAAGGGTAAAAAGAAAGTATGCTCATAATTCTTTACACTAAAGTATAACGTAAAATAGGGCCTAAATATGCAGTCAAAATATCCATCAGTTTCTCTATGCATTTATTCCCATTCCCTTCATTTGATATTTTCATAAGACAGGCTCAAGGTTAGTGTATTCGTTGTTGCTCTCTCTTTCTCTCTCATTCACTTTTTAATTCTAAGGAATGACACTAAACTTTCATGTTCCTTTTCTCTTGACGACAAGAATCAGGCACAGCGACGCTTAAAGGTGAAACTTGATACTGAATATGAGTGTTGAAATGTGTGTATATGTACGTGTGTGTGTGTGTGTGTGTGTGTGTGTGTGTGTGTGTGTGTGTGTGTGTGTGTGTGTGTGTGTGTGTGCTTTATTTTCTGCGAAGCACATCCCTCCTTTTAGGGGGGGGGGGGTGAAGCCATCCTTCCTACCCTCGCTCTGGACTGTAATATCTTCACCTAGTATGTTCCAGCAGGGCAGCGCCTGGTTAAATCTCGTTACAATAAGTTCTTACCTTAACCCAAAGATACGGAAAGGCCAGATTTCGAATCGTCAAAATCATCGTCGTTGCTGTGGGCGGGAATGGCGACCACAATCCGCCACTCTTTTTCGATATTGCCATGAAATTTTGCAAGTTAGAGGCGAAACTGCACCTTGTACGCAGACTAGCCATGACGGAGCTGATGTGAATTTCCACTGACTTAGGTTTTACATTAGCATACATTAGTTATTATTATTTCCAAGTATCTGACAAGATATCACACAGGGCAGTAGTTTACATGGTCCTACCCTGTCTGTACAAGATGACTGTATTGCCAAACACATTTGTGAACAATTTCAAGATATTTGGCTGGTCAGGTTGCTGAATTAAAAAAAAATAATAATAATGATAGAAGCTCACCCTGCTTTTTGTTTTATTTTTTTAGGTTTGATACCTAACTTTTGACAATTTAATTGAAATGATCTTAATTAAGAGACTTTTGATATCCGGCCACAGGGTTGAGATAATTTGGAAGTAACAAAATTCTTTACTAGTCTAACCTCCATCATAGTTTTTTATTTCTTGAACTTTTATGAACTGACTATTATTTGGTATTTGTCAACGAAGACGTTTTGTGTGGTATAGGAAAACCGAAACAAATAATTTTCCATAACGTGTACGTGTGTGATACTACATTATTTTATTCAAGCAAATCTTTGTGGTCTAGTGGAAAAAAAAAGAAGTTAATTCTTACCAGATTCATAATAGACCTCATAAAACTCACACAATAAGGAATCATTAAGAAACAAATTGCGTTAATTAGCAACGCCAACCTGTGATAAGCGAAATGCCCAATTAAACTAAAAAATATATGGATTCAATCTTGTTTTAATATCTACGAGGTCAGGACCCCCTACGCTGGAAGAGTTTTGTGTAATTACCTTTAATTCAGTAATTACTGTGAAGGGAAATGAAATTGCAATCATTAACGACTCAATGATCAGGGGCAATTGTGCCTTATCATCCCTCTTTATTTCCTTGTAAAATCTGGGTTTGAATAATTTTTGCATCTCATTCTTTGTAATTCGTCGCATTTTGCTTCTAAGCCTTGGCATGACTGTAAGAAGAATCTAAATCAAAGTAGGGCATTAATGATTGGAATATTATGAAGACAATTACTCTTGATTTTTATGTGCTGGAAGACAAATGCATATATGTATATACATATATATCACTAGAGAGGTAAATAGATATATGAATAAATTCAATAAATACGCACACACATATATATACCCAATCCCACACACACACACACACACACACACACACACACACACACACACACACACACACACACACACACACACACACACACACACACACACACGCATATATATATATATATATATATATATATATATATATATATATATATATATATATATATGTGGATACACACACACTCTCTCTCTGTCTCTCACACACACACACACACACTCTCTCTCTCTCTCTCTCTCTTT
>NC_091550.1:36081125-36086125 GCF_042767895.1 Penaeus vannamei | reverse complement strand
CCATGATGATAATGGTTTTGAGGATTTTGATGATAATGGTAAAGATAAGTTCAATATGAATGAAGCCGTCATGAATAGAATGTAAATTGTATGGACTAAAAAGTATGTAACAATAATGTCAATAATCATAATAGCATTTTTTTTTTTTTATCTTATTTTATCTATTTATTATTATTTTTTATTTATTTTTTATTTTTTGAGAGAGAGAGAGAGTGGGACATTTTCACGATTACTCTTTATTATTATTGTCTATTTTTTGCTCTTCACTTTACTAATTTGATTATCATTTACACATTAAATTTTCATGTTTCTTTGTATTGATATTGTTTTTAGTACCATCGGTTTGTCTAACTGCGTGTATTGCCATGCTTCCATGTCCACCTATGCAAGTCTTTACCAATATATCAACACAATTCATTTTTTTATGTAAGAAATGCCAAAGATTTGAATCGGTCGAAACTGAACAAACTTCAAAGAGAGAAAGGAAAGAGGGAGCATTTGGCTAAGGTTCGAAACTCTCTCTCTCTCTCTCTTTCTCTCTCTCCATGAGTATTAATTAATCTTTATGTCTGTCTTATTCTTTGTTGTCAATCGAGCAGACTTATCAATTTCTAATCGGAGAGAAAATGTCTTCACTGCAGCTTTAGGTCGGAAACATACCCTGGAAGATAAGGCCGTAAACTCGCCCCCTCAGACACTATGGCAATGCCCTCGTGTTTGTTGAAGCCCCAACCTCCCATCTCCGCATCAGTCCTTTGACCTCATACGTAACGGAGTCTTAGGTACCTCGCAGCCTTTGTAGCAGCGCCTTTCATGTGCTATATCTTGCCGAGCAGCGCTGCAACGTCATTATCTCGCCTGGTACTCTACGTGTATAGCGCGTCGTGCTCGGTCTCATTCCCTCGTTACTATCTTCATGGCCGAGCTCATGTTCACACGGTCTCTGTTTGCTTGTCCTTTCAGTCTCTATCTGTCTGTCTGTCCGGGCGCGCACACACACACACACATTTATGTATATATTCTTATTTATTTTGCATTTATGAATAAACACGTACGTGTGTGTATTTAGATATATATGTGTGTATACACACATTTTGATCTGACGCCGTCCTAGACACGTGCAAGACCGGCTGTGTTGGCTTTACCTGTTGGCTTTACCTGTTATTCTACTTCTTTCAGGAATATAGCATTCACTTAGCTTAGTACACGTGCACAGCAGTCTATCCCGCGATATTCGGTGACTTATCATAGTGCTTATGTGTATTCCAAGAAATCGAACAAGCGCCACATCGGTTTTCGCTTCCACCGCAGCACAAACCCACCCTGGGCAGACTCATCAACAATAAACCGCACACCACAGCTCTTCTACGAGCACTAATCTCCATTTACTTGTCGAGCACTCCTAGTTCATCTGTGCTTGCTCTTGCCCTTGGTTACATTGTATTTGCTCATGTTATACTGCTTATAGCTTGTTAGTTGTTAGTATAAGTATTAGCATAAGAATTAATAAACCATTGATTGACATTATTATTTATTCTTACACACGCACAAAATATATATATATATATATATATATATATATATATATATATATATATATATATATATATATATATATATATATACACTGAGCACCATGTCCATATCCCCATCCCTAAAAGAACGATTTAAAATAAAATCTAATTAAAATATCCATGTATTGGAATGATATGGGGACAATTTTACTTAACTGCTAACATCACGCATTGAAACAACCGAAATTATTATTAAGTGAATACGAGGGATCTCTTCTTTTTTGAAAGAGAGGGAGAAAAAAAATCGATGCATTAGTGCAGAGCCACAAGGTCTCCTAACTTTACCTGATTTCTCAATACCTTGAATTTTCAGGAATTTTACTTTGTCGAAGCTGTTGATATTATATTTATTGGCATTATGATTTTATATATATATATATATATATATATATATATATATATATATATATATATATATATATATATATATAATAATGCCATGAAAATACTACAAGCAGTATAAGATTGGAAGAAAATCACTCTGAATTTCGAAAAAAATGGCTTAACAGGAAAGATAACTAGGACTAGCAATTGACTCCATGCTGACTAGTTATGTAGCCATTCATGTGTAATTTGGTTAATACATCTCTCTACACATTCTGCGCACTCTACACACACACACACACACACACACACACACACACACACACACACACACACACACACACACACACACACACACACACACACACACACACACACACACATGAAAACAGTAAACTAACCATGTACGTATCTAGAATTCTTTGTTATATGGTTCTTATTACTACACAATTCCAACATAACTGCATTGGTTGAGAAACAGAATATATACAAAGCTGCTCCGTCGATTGTTTACTACGAATTCTACTGACCACTGTGGGGTGTTTCCGTAATTTTTTATGGGTTATCCCAAGGATTTTTTTATTTATCTATTTTAACTCATCACACACACACACAGTACACTGGGTATGTTTTTTTTTTTCAACAAAAGATGAACAATTTTGCAGTAGCTTTTTCCTCGGACAGTTTTCCATTGGGAAATTCCGGCCAATTCACCATCGCGACCAGCGGGAACGTGTTATTTTCTGTGGATTAATGGGTGTTTGGAATTCTCTTTCCGGGTGTGAGGTGCCAAAAGGCCCATGCAGATAAACCCAAAAGCTTTTCCGTTTGACTGCCTCCTTTTGCTGGTCTGTTTTATTTTTTAGTCCTGAAAATGAGATTTGAAGTACGAGAAACGAAACTACAGGAATTCATAATGACAGGAGTGAGTCAAACCGGCTTTTTATTCCTTCTTTCATTTGAATTTGAGAATATGAGAATAATGGAATATTAAAGAAACTTAGTTCCGAGTGTTTACCGTTATTTATTTTTTTATTTTTCTTAGAATGAGAGAAATGCGTTCATTTAGCTGTACTTACAAACCGCTTAAATTCCTCATACCTCAATAAGTTTAGTAATTAAAAGGAATAATAATAAAGATTTGGTAAATAAATAGATAAATAAATAAATAAATAGAGAACTGAATACCCTAGCAAAACAATCACCGCACACACACGCACACTAATGCCTTCCGGATACAGAATATCAAGGGATCAAAGCGGATTTAAGTGGCAGAGATGAAGAAGTGGAGATGAACAGAGCACGAAACGAGAAAATAAAGTAAAAAGAAACTGATGGTATAATGAAAATGAGAGGAGGAATATATAAGACAAAGACGACCGAAATAGAGTTCCAGCTATTGAGGAATCCGAAGGAAAGCCGTTTGGTCATTACGCTGATCGACTTAGGTGATTTAACGAAAGGTTGGAAAGCTTAGCGACCAAAAGCGGGAAGAAATTATCAACATAGAACGAGGGACTCGTAATCAACATTTCCTTTTAACTCTGACTATCCTCGTGGTTCTTTCGGTAAATGAAAAAATGGTCAGCGAAAAAACATTAACAAGAACATTCCTAAGCATGTAGATTAGGCAGAATGAAAAGAGGTTTAGGTCTCAAAACCCCAGGCCTGGCTAATTCACACCATAGGTCTACAGGCGACTGGATATTTAAGTAACTTTTCTTTGGGTTTACACATTTTAGAGTGCGTGTTTTGTTTAATTTACTTAAATGTTTTTAATGGCGACAGAGACCGTTACTATGCGATTTTACACAAGAATCTTTGAACTGTTTCCGAAATTAATTATTTGTCACTTAACTGTTGAAAACACATTTTGTTTCTACTGAAGCAACAAATTTGGGCAGCAATTTCCCTGAGAAGACCGCAATATATCGCGTTCTACTAAGTGAACCTCCTTTCTTACTTCAGATGATGTTTTTGTAAGCTTATGTTAATTTCTTGAAAAAATTTTTCTCTCTATGGACACATGTTTTGTGTTGATGTAATGATGATATAATAGTATAAAGTAATAAAAAATGGATACACAAGAAAATAATAACACAACGTCAAAAAAGTATACTAGATTGCGTATAGTTGGTCTGTATTCAGTTATAAAAGCAATTACTACTTGAAAGGGAAGGACGAGACAAAAACCGAACAAGCTCTTCTGCCTTTCCGAATTTTTAAACGGGACAAATAAAAAAACTTTTGGAGAAAACCTAACGTAAATGTAATTTGAAAGGGGTTGTCTCTCTTTTTCCCTAAGCACAATAGACGGAGAATGCTCTAACTTCGTCTCCCATCCTTTTATTCATAGATTTTTCACTTGATATGAACTAGCTTTGTTCACGTAATAAATGGGGCATGTGAACAACGCACGGGAATTTCTTGAAAATCACTTGGTGGAACTATAAACATTGTTATTCACGCAATAAGAACTTAGTTGAGTGGGTTATAAAACAATACGGTGAAAGTATGCAAGAAGTCATTGTAGAATTCATGGCAAAAATAACAATAGCCATTTTATAAGAATAATGATAATAATAATAATCTTTATTATTATTACTACCATTATAATCACAATGATGAACGTGATTAATATTATTATTATTATTATTATTATTATTATCATTATTACTATTAATGGTAATAATCATTGTTATTATTATCGTCATTATTATTATTGTTATTATTATTATTACTATGACGACGACGAATAGAAGTGATAATTATGAGCATGATAATACTGATAATGCTAATGATAGCAATAATGTTCATAATAATAATAGTAATAATAATAATAATAATAATTGTTAATATTATTGTTGTTAGTATCATTATCATCCTTGTTACATTCATTTTCATTATCACCATTACCATTACTTTTATTATTATTATCATCACTATCATTACCATTATTATTATTATCCTCATTATTACTATTATTGATGCTGTTATTGTTATTGTCATTCACATGATAATGATAATAATAATGATAATAATAATAATAATGAAAAAAAATATGATAATATTGATGATAATAATAATAATAGCAAAAGCAAT
>NC_091550.1:36068625-36071125 GCF_042767895.1 Penaeus vannamei | reverse complement strand
CGCTTCCCCCGGCGACGCTAAGGCGCTCTGGAACGACCCCGCCCGGACCACGTGTCAGGCCGGGGACGCTGAACTTCCGCTGATTTGATTAAGAGCGGATGTCTGAATCAAGCAAGCAAGGTAGCGGTCCCTCCTTGCAATTGGTTTCGCACAGATTAAAGTTGGACGCGTACCTGGCCCCGCTGTTGAATTTGCCTCCCCGGTCTTTCAATGAAATAAGGGGGGGGGGGGTTGTTGGAATTTTTAATGCGTCACAGTCCACCAATGTGTAGTTCATTTCTCCGAGAATGGATTGCAGAGGTTGGGCGCACAATTGAATGGTCAGGCGTGTTCCCTTGTGGTCCTACGCCGCAACTATTTTTTTCTTTCTTTTTATACAGAAATAATATATATATTCTCCTGTATCTAGCCATGTAAACATTTTCCTGCCTTCACGTTTTTTTTTCTTTTACATATGTTACCATTATTATCATTGCTGTTGCTGTTTTTTTGTTGTTGATATCATTGTTGTTATTACAGTTATTAATATTATTGTTGCCATTATATTAATATAATTATCATTATCATTTGCATCAATCTCATTCTCGTTTTCCCCTTTAACATTAAAATCTCTTGTAAGTCTAACCTTCCGTTTTTTTTTTTTTTTTTTTTTTTTTTTTTTTTTACGGTTCCACGAACGTCTTGAGCGAATTTCAAGATATCCTCTTTTGTTTTTATTACGTCATTCGCATTACCTCCGCCCCTAAAATTCACCATCACCCTTAGACTGCAGTTTATTACGTGTTATGTTCACCATGAGTCTCATTTAGCTGTTAAATAAAAAATATATATTTAAGATTAAGATTGATCTTGAATATCTATATTTTCGACTGTTTTGTGACAAAAGTACAGGCCGCGGGACACAACACGTATATAGATAAAGGAAAATTAAATAGTGAAAAAAAGGAATGTTTGTCTGTATGTATATATTTATGTACACACATACACACACACACACATACGCACATATGTATGTATATATATATATATATATATATATATATATATATATATATATATATATATATATATATATATATATATACATACACACACACACACACACACACACACACACACACACACACACACACACACACACACACACACACACACACACACACACATATATATATATATATATATAATATATATATATATATATATATATATATATATATATATATATATATATATATATATATATATATATATAAACCCAAGAACGAGGGAGGACATCGAAGTAAAGGAAAGTAAAAGCATTCGGAATGGCTTGCAGCAAGAAGAAAAAATGAAAGATTGTATTTGAGCAGGCTTGATAAACAGAGAGGATAGTGTACATAGACGTGTCTATTAATCCTAAAATAATATAAAAATAAGTTCTTACAAACGCATATCCAGTAGGAACTGCGAATAGAGAAAGGACCTTGGGGTTCAAACTTACGTGTTTGTCTCGTGCTTGTAACTATGAAGTCAAACCGTAAATAACATCCGTCAAGCGTTTTTTTTTCCAAAATGGTGTCCTTGAACCTTGAATTAATAGTTAAATGATGACCATTAGGGATAACCTAATTTTGATTGTTTGATTAAAAGAATGGAAATGAATTTTGTCACATTTTCAATTTTAGAGAGACGGGGCGAGGTGGGGATCGCGTGTACTGTATTATTTATTGGTTTTAATATTGAAACCAGGAGCACAAGTGAAATCTTCGAGATACTGCTATCAAAACTCGTTGTTTAGAAGCCTGTGCATATTCATAGCCTAAAGATTACATTAAGGTATGGAATATTACATCTGTATATTTATGAACAGAACAGAAAAGCCTAGATTACGATATGTTCAAACACCACAACAAAAGAATGTGTGTTTTAACATTCCATTAGAATTTAAGCGAGGGGGAAGAAGCACAAAAATAGTAGAAAGTCTAGGAATTCTGGCGTGAAACACAATTCAGACTACAGGTTTTAATAAGACGAGAGTAAACAGCGAGTGAAGGTTTGTATGTAAATAGTGGCAATGAAAAAGGAAAATAAATTTGTCTTAGATTCAAAGCAACCGTAGCGGACGGGGGATACGTCGGGGAACTTTCCATTTTTTTGTCTGTTTCAAGCTAATAATATACTTATGTAAACATGCCTTGGTGTAAGAATATGTGCGACTCATCTGAAATTCCTAGAATATGATGTTGAAATGCTTATATATATATATATATATATATATATATATATATATATATATATATATATATATATATATATATATATATATATATATATATATATATATATATATATATATATATATATATATATATATATATATATATATACACACATCTGGTAATTTTCTATATTACCTTCGCCTCTCCGATATCGACGATTTTGGTATCGTTGGATTCCTCTCACTGTCAAATATATAGTTTTATTGCGCGGAAACCTCCCGTTAGCGACAAACTCGGCC
>NC_091550.1:36041125-36056125 GCF_042767895.1 Penaeus vannamei | reverse complement strand
CCAAAAAAAAAAAAAAAAAAAAAAAAAAACGAAAATATTGCAAATCCTTACAGTATCATGCAATAGATCTATTATTGCATGATACAATGAGCCATATTACGTCAAAATCGGACTCAAAATACGTGTTACACGTAAAAAGTGTAAAGTAACGTAATAGCACAATTTATTTGATCTTTTTTTACACTATGGATAACATATGATGTATGATAATACCCGTATTTGATATAATTATCTATTATTTCCCTTTATTGTTACCTTAATAAGTTCTTGAACGTATAGTACTGGTTGACAAAATGATAATTCTCAAGGCTAACAAATATCACACTCGTAGGCCCGGAAGCGCCAGAAGGAGCTGCGTGCACGATGGCGATCCCAAACGCTGTAACCCTACAGGATGAAAAACCCACTTTTCACACCAACACCCGTGAAATATATACAAATACAGGGTAGTGTAAAATTGTATGTATATACAGATCATTTCCATGTATTCTGTGACCTTGTATTTACATTTATTGTCACTTCTATTTGTTTTTTCAGTTTATGGGTTTGTTATGCTTGTATAATTCAAAACGTTATGAAAACTTGATGAGATTTTTACCAAAGGCGTGTCTTTGCCTAACCTAGATCATGATTCGAATGCAGATTGTAATTAAATTTTTATCTGAGGTGTGTCTTAGCCTAACTTAGATTCCAATAACTTTCGGTGGCAACCCAGATCATTTAACAAAATTACCCCCAATTTCAAAGAATGAAACTGACGAAACATGTTTAAAACATAAGGAAAAGAAACTATTCCATATATTTGTCATATAATTTTCAAGCATTTGTATTCATTCTTCATTATTATTTATTTAAACGTTTTCCAGGTTTTATTGAGATTATTCCGAAAATATGCAGGTAGGTCTCATTTTATGAAATTTTACAAGCCTTAAGAAAATAATCTCATTTTATTATATTTACCGTTACGTCACAATTGCCGATTTTCTAATAATACTAGCGGGTGGCCTTGGAAATTTTCAGGGGAGTTTCAAAGACCCTGCATTTAAATTAAATTCGGCAAGGCGGAAGTTTCATACGGTCCCTCTAAAACTCCGTTCCCTTTTTACAAGAATTTGTTGGTGAGGGGAGTTTGCGACACCGGTTTGCACGTTCCTCCCAGTTATCTTATTTTCTCTGCATTCAAGGAAAGCTCATACATATATTTGTTTTTCGATTAACAGTTTCTTTACAGTAGGAAGACATTCTTCATCATTTGAAGTGTTGACAATGTACACAAATTTCTAAACACGAGAAGCCAAAATCTTTCCTGAGATTCTCAAGCTTGAATTTCTGGGGCGAGGGTCATGCAGACGACAAAAGTAACAAACTAGTACGCCTATTGGTGCTCTACCAGATTAATTCAAGTATATAATGAAAAGAATAGTATCATGAATATCTGTATCATTTTATAATCGGTCCATGATTATATTAATTATATGATATATATTTGAAAATTTTATTATATGATAGAAAATTATATTATGATAAATAATAGAAATTCATATGATATAAAATAGGAAATTGTATTATATATATATAATATATATATATAATATATATATATATATATATATATATATATATATATATATATATATATATACATACATACACACACACACACACACACACACACACACACATATATATATATATATATATATATATATATATATATATATATATATATATATATATATATATGAACTTAGATTATGAATATTACTGTATCATTAAATAAGTGGTTATTAATGTTATTACCAATGTTATGTGACTATCATTATTGCTAATAATGTTATGATAATAATTATCATACTTATTGCTCCTGCAAATACGACAAGGTATGGTAAACAAAAAGGGCAAGCAAGGAGTCAAATGTTAATGATGCTTGTTAAAAGAAGACATGTTTATTTCTTGTTTCACTATATATTTAGATTTGTTTAACGTTTAGAGTCCCAGAAAGAAAACAATTGTGTTTTATTATATTTCGTCATTTTATTCATGGAAGTGCTAAAACAAACTTAATCCATATGCATAAAAATATATGTTTGTAAACAAAATGATAAAGATGTACAATTGGTAAGATTCACATTCAACAGGATTAGTTTGGTAATAAATAAATTTGAAATAATGGTATTGGCCTCTTGTATATTCATCTCACTTTCATGCTTCTTTTTCATCATCTCTATCCAATCCTCCAACACTTCCATCTCAGCTGCCAACATCACCATCATGCTGCATTTGTATTGACTGCATCTTGTGTATGTGATATTTATCTTGCCTATCTCACACGCCTCAAACACACTTAGCATTCCTCTTAGCGACAAAACTCTTGTCCCAGAGCCACTTTCCCTGCTACGGCATGTAGATGTAAAAATTGGAGAAGAAGAATCAGCTGTAGGTGACTCATGGTGAGGAAGTGGTGATGTAGGGGCAATTGGTGGTGAAGCTGGAGCTAGAGCTCTGAAAGGTACAGCTGGAGAAGCAGCTGATGTTTGTGGTTGATGGACATCCATGGCTACTGATGAATATATAAACACCCTGAAGTGAAAAAAATAAAGGATCTAATGCATATGCACGTAAGTCGATTTGCCAGAATTAGTAAGTATATTTTGCAAAGTACAGTATAAAGATATAGACCTATTTAGTAAAATAAATAAGTAAATAATAATTTTAAAAAATGCAGTAGTTTCATACAGCTTTTCAGTGGTAGATTTACCTATTTTTACATTTTCCAAAATCTGTCCAGTCTCATCCACTGGGTGACCTGTCAAAATTGCAATGACATCATCCCCCATTGTAAGTTAGGGTCCAGTGAGTGATTCTGCCAATGCCATCTCTTCAGCTGCTTTGTATCAAGGTTGGGCCTTAGGCCACGCTTATCAGAGATTTCAAACTAATTATTTTTCCGCGCCTTCAATTTGAAGTTTGCGCACCGAAATTTCCTCTGTCGGTAACTGTTGCTTGTTTGCGTGATACATTTGCACATATCTGAAAATCCAGAATTAATTATTATTATTATTATTCGTAGTTACTTTTACTTTGACTGGCGGTTTAAAAAACGAAGATTTTAATAGTTCTTAAAGAATAAAAATATATATGGTATCCATGCACAGTTAAATAGTATATTTTAACTGGTCTGTCTAGAAAAAAAAAGAAAAAGAAAAAGAGAATAGTTGGTCAGAGCTACATTCAAACATTTTTAAGATTGAATTACTTTTGATGTATTCGAAACATCTTCGTAGCTGCTTTACAGGTCGCTGGTTTCTTCTGGGTTTCTGGCATTGAAGCAAGCGGTTAGTTCTTCTCAGGCTTTCCTCAATTCAAAATGAAAATTTTAATGTTGAATTAAACAAAATTTTATCTGATTTGCAGCACCTCACATAATTAACTTATATGTACTTTTGTTTTGTATATACACAATGTCATTTTTATTTATTACTTTTTCATAACAGGCTACGTAATTAATTTATATATTTTTACGTCAAATATATTTACACTGAAATAAAAATATTTTTCTTAGGTCAAATGTTATGAAATTCATTATATCTGAAATAAACTGAAAATTATATTTCTATATCAAATTAAAGTTTTGTCTAAATATCATATACATATATACATATACACAAAATGTAAAAAATCATACATACAATCATTCCCTTTCTCTCACACAAACACGCTTCAATCATCACCCACAGCACATTTGGGGCCAGCATCTTCTGCCTCCGGTTGCTGCCGGGGCCTGGGATTATGGAAGGCTACCCTGAAACTTTCAGAATCCTGGAAACGAAGTACCTAAAGGCATTCATCAGAGGTGCCCACACCCAAAGAACGGAGCAACAAGCCCTCCTCACTACCAAAAATTGTTGTCCAAGGTTGTCACACCAGCCAGGAAAACGATCCTCTCGTGACCATGGCACTTGTGCTTGGCAACTAGGGCCACAACTTGGAGTACAAAGACTCGATGTTTCGGGTATGCCCTTTCTGGCACTTCAACAAAGCGGGGTCTGAAAGGTCAGATTTTCTCTACCTCTTTTCGAGTGTCGAGGCAATAGGCGGAGAAAATCTCAGGCTCCTGGATAGCTCTGGACGTGTCCTCACCACGAGTCGGAGCTCTCTGATACTTGCACCAGAAGCCTTCTCCAGGCGGGCAGAAGTCATGGTGGTGAGGAGAAAAAACGAGCTGAATGGTGGTGAAATGCAGCAAGAATTCAAGACTGCATTCATACTACATCAGTGCAAATATAGGAATATGTCGCACTGATGTAGTAGTTACTGAGCTTATTCACCACCGTTTCTGTCAACACTTTTTTGAGCGGATAAGTCTTCCTGATTTGTCCCCTTCTCCCCAAACGTTGTATTCTACATATATGAACTAGTCAGTTTGAGTGAGCGAGTTTTCATCCTCTTTCCAACATGGTTAGCACACGTCTTAACGACAGAGTTATGACCATATGTGTCTCCGATGGCGTTGTAGGTGGAAGCATTGCCATCAGCCACCACAACGTTGTACTGGAATCCCAGATCTCGAGATCGGTCCCATAATATTATCACGGTCTGGACCTCTATCCCTCCTGAGGAACCAATATAATTCCCACAAGGACACACTTCCATACCATGTGATACTCGAGGACACATACCGAACATTTACCGATTACCAACATATCGATAATATACCTGGTGTACACCTCAAGAAAATAGCCCATGGCATGAAGGCTCCTGAACCCACGCTCGGCATATGTGCCATCGTAGGATACTTCGATGGGAATAATATTGTCCAGAGGCAACACTCCCAAGATCTTCACGATAATATTAAGTGACTGTCTAGCACATGATGGGCATAGATTCGGCATAGTAGGCCTCCATCCTTCTAAACAAGACATTTGCGTGATGGCAATACCCATGTTTGGAAAGGGCCTGTACATGGAGAGCACCACAATACCGAATGTAACCATCATAACCATCATCATTAACCAGTGATGTATACACCGAAGACAAAGTCGGAATATAACATCCACTGGCCCAGGGGTGTTTTGCGGCTGACAAATCACGACATGTATGACAGTGCTATTTGTCATACTGTGCAAAGCCTGTGCCATAATACGTGATGGTGAGCCACTACCACAGGTTTTGCAAACCACCATGTTCCGAGTATGTGTACGATTGTACTGGTATACATTATACATTATTCCCTTGATAAGGGAATGGCGCATCTCGATCTTGGGACCTGGACGGATGTCATGTGGTAACATGGAGTGAAGCGGGGGTACCATGGCTGGCTGGACCCAAGGAAGAGGTACCGTGGCGGGCGAGACCCGAGGAAGAGGTACCGTAGCGAGCGAGACCCGGGGAAGAGGTACCGTAGCGGGCGGGACCTGGAGCGGGGGTACCATGGCTGGCAGGACCCAAGGAAGAGGTACCGTAGCGGGCGAGACCCGGGGAAGAGGTACCACAGCGGTTGGGACCTGGAGCGGGAGTACTGTGACTGGTGGGACCCGGGGTAGAGGTACCGTAGCGGGCGAGACCCGGGGAAGAGGTACCATAGCGGGCGAGACCTGGAGCGGGGGTACCGTGGCTGGCGGGACCTAAGGAAGAGATACCATGGCGGGCGAGACCCGGGGAGGAAGTACCGTGGCGGGCGGGGCCTAGAGCGGGGGAACCGTGTCTGGCGGGGCGCAAGGAAAATGTACCGTGGCGGGCGAGACCCGGGGAAGAGGTACCATAGCGGGCGAGACCTGGAGCGGGGGTACCGTGGCTGGCGGGACCTAAGGAAGAGATACCATGGCGGGCGAGACCCGGGGAGGAAGTACCGTGGCGGGCGGGGCCTAGAGCGGGGGAACCGTGTCTGGCGGGGCGCAAGGAAAATGTACCGTGGCGGGCGAGACCTGGGGAAGAAGTACCGTAGCGGACGGGACCTGGAGCGGGGTTACCGTGGTGGGCGGGACCCAAGGATAATGTACCGTGGCGGGCGGGACCTAGAGCGGCGGTACTGTGGCTGGCTGGATCCAAGGAAGAGGTACCGTAGCGGGCGAGACCCGGGGAAGAGGTACTGGAGCGGGGGTTCCGTGGCTGGCAGGACCCAAAGAAGAGGTACCATGGCGGGCGCGACCCGAGGAAGTACCGTGGCGGGCGGGATCTGGAGCTGGGGTACCGTGGCTGGCGGGACCCAAGGAAAATGTACCGTGGCGACCCGAGGAGGTACCGTAGCGAGCGGGACCTGGAGCGGGGGTACCATGGCAGGCTGGACCCAAGGAAGATGTACGGTGGCGACCCGAGGAGGTACCGTGTCTGGTGGGACCCAAGGAAAATGTACCGTGGCGGGCGCGACCCGAGGAGGTACCGTGTCTGGTGGGACCCAAGGAAGATGTACCGTGGCGGGCGTGACTCCCCTCACAATAGTCTAACTTACACCAATATATCTTTTTACATTATTATTTTATCTATTATAACCCTATTATAGTATTGTATGTATTATAATCCTATTATAGTAATAATAAATGTAAGCATAAATTCTTTATATCGCACTTTACTTTTTTACGTCTTAGCACACTCATTTTCAGTCCGATTTTAAGGTAATATGTCTCATATTGTAGCTGAATAGCTGTTCTATGCCATGAATCAATGAGTTTTGGCATTTTTTTCATGTGCTTCTGGTAAAAGTGACATATTTATAGTAGCACCTTTTGTGGTGCTCAGAAAGTCGTCTACGTAAAATATTCACAAAAAAGGTCGACTTCTAAAAATTGGCTTCGACTTATAATAGTAGAAAGGTTGTTCTATTCAGAATTATTTTTATTATTTTTTTTTATTTTATTTTAGAGAATTATATATATATATATATATATATATATATATATATATATATATATATATATATATATATATATATATATATATTTACAGTAGAATGTACCATTCATGGAGAGAGGGTATGGCACTCGAATTGTCACTAAACGTAAAACACCTGTTTCACCTGCGCGTGATTTTTGTAGTCCACCCTCATCCTGTTTTCTTTTACTTGGTTTATTAATTGGTTTTACTGTTTCTGCTTTTAGTTAATGTATTTAATTTTTATTTTAGTTCATTCTGTTTTATTAAACGGTCATATTTTTCTTTTCAATGTTTTTAACTTGATTACTGACATGGCACTCCAGTTTTGAAGAATCACCTTATGTAAGTTTTTTCTTAATATCAATATATAATTTTATACCCAGGACTTGTTTTATCCTATTATTTTAATAGATAACGTTCTACATATTCACAGGCTTCAATTTTACTTTTATGATTTTAGTTTTTTTTTTTTTTTTATTCACAAACTCTTTTTAGGTCATGATTTAATAGTCTTTTGCTAATTTTTTTTTTTCATGCTTTTATATGTAATGAATTACTTCGAAAAATGAAATGTATTTTACTTGATTACGTTTTATAATGTTGAAAAACTATTCAATGTGTTGATCCTGGAGTTGCCAGTGTCACCTGGAACTTTGCGTCGCATCTCCCCCTCTTATATCTACACCAAAGGTTGTACTGGCATCTGTTACTTGCCTAGGATTTAATGGTTATGGAAGTGTTCGACAAACACGAATGAGTGCAATTAAAATAACACTTTAGATTCATTAGGTCATGAATATTTTATTGTAAGGACCAAAATAATGCTCATGCTCTCAGTATATGTATTTAAAAGGTAAATTTGTTTACTTGTATTCCGGAGAGGGTGTTTAACAATTGAAAATGAGAAAAAAAATGTTAGATAACATTTATTAAAATAACAAGATATAATGCATATGCACCTCCAATATATATATATATATATATATATATATATATATATATATATATATATATATATATATATATATATATATATATATATATATATATATATATATATATATATATATATATATATGGACCGTATCCATGTTGACAAATGTAGAAAAGGTATGAATGAGACTGGATATCTTCACAATACAAGATATGTGTTTGACCGGTTTAATTATGTCATCAGTAATACATGTATTTCTGATGAAGACGTAATCGAAACCGGTCAAATATATCTCTTGTATTATGAAGATATCCAGTCTCATTTATATCTTCTTCTTCTCTCTCTCTCTCTCTCTCTCTCTCTCTCTCTCTCTCTCTCTCTTTATATATATATATATATATATATATATATATATATATATATATATATATGTATATATGAAAATTAAAAATGAATTATATCAAATTGCTTCTTTGCAGAAACTCTGTTTTCGGAAAAGATAGAAATGCATACAAATAAACCAAAAGGCAAATATATTTGCGAGCTCCACACTATGATAATCTTACTACATACAGAAATAAATTGTAATATTAATTTGCCACAGAGCATTTTACCCTAGAGCAGTTGCAAAAGCTATTCTTTTTCCGTTCTCCCATTGCATAATTTTCATTGTGTGAAATCTGTTGCATCACGCATTGGAAATATATTTTCTTGTTGCTGGATCAGTTGCTCTTCCTCAGCAAAACGTATTGTTGTGCAGCACACAGTAAAGTACTATTATTTTTTTCGATCCTTGGGAAGTCAGCATGTACATGTTTTACTCTCCTGAATCTTCCAGTGCGATAAGAACATGCATTTTCTATACAGACTCTAGTTCTGGATAATCTTTTATTGAAATTAATTTGATTAGCTGTCAGATAACCAATGTCTCGCAATGGTACCATTAAATATGTGTGCAGTCTAGAGGCAGAGTCACCAATTATGTGGTTACTCTGTGAAGGGAAACATAGCCCTGGATTTGTTTCTAATGTAACAGTAATGTGGAATTGAAAACCAGCTTGTATTAATAAAATAAACTCATCAAATAAATGTTGTGCTTTATAGTCCTATCTAGAACATCGGTTCTGATGTTAATGTCTGTACTCAACCGTTCCAATACAATCAGGAATTGAAAGATTCTTTCGACACCCTGTTGTTGCGATGGCCATTTTGCATATTTGTGTTTTACCATACACAGTACTTCAATAACTTATTGCACACAATTATGCACAATTTATCTATATGAAGTGGGGTTTCCTAAATACCAGTCAAGTACAGTGCATTTTTAGTCTCAAGTTTTAGGATGCTACCTGATTAACAAAATCTTAATCTTATTTTTCATCAAGGATGTTGTTAAAACCTCTCTGATGATCATGCTCCTCCCCTGAGAAAAAAAAAACTATTTAACAAATTTACTTTCAAAGATTATTTAGTGCTAATTAAATTTATACATCCATAACAATTAGCTCATGGTATATGTATTGGTGATTGTGATGAATGTATTGGTGTCTGGTATGGCACTTAATGTCACAGTAGGTTCTGTTATTGCCCTTGTCACTTGAGGCTCTCTTTGTCATATTTGTGGCATTTGCGGCTGCGGGAGGTGTCTGGGTGTTAATCAGAATACCTAATAGTGTGGAAATAAAGAGTACGAAGTCATCGCACATCGCTGTTCACGCAATAACCATGTTTGTTAAATTCGATACATATTCAACCTGTAAAGACCTGCAATCAAAATAGTATACGGAATTTGCATATCATAATCTAATTGGATCTTCATTAATATAAGGAAAATAGAACATAAAATATTTTGTTTGTATGAAAGTTATTAGCTTGAAATGTACGATATTGTAGTCAATAGAAATTTATTGGAACGCAGTGTTTACATCTGGAAATGGTACTAGTGGAAGGATGTTCTTTTTTAATACTACTTAATGGTATCTATACAAATAGATATTTGAGTTCTTTTAGAGAACAACTAGTACTGGTGACTCATGTCAAGTAGAGCATTTTCCTTATTATTTAAAAAGTTTCCTAACTGGCATCTATTAAGCTCGAGCTGGCGGGCATTGAAGGGTTCTTGCGACGAAATGGTGTCACGCATGCGCAGAGGCAGGGGTTCCGCCTCTAAAACGATGACGTTGAATTCGGAACATCCGGCAGTGTTCGCGTCCGGGACGTCTGGCTATGAAAATGGCGCCCTTTATGTGTGGGAGATCTTGGCGAGGATGTTTCCTAGGGGGAAACCAGTACTTGTAAAAACACGGTTATCATGAACCGACCCTTAGTATCCTGACTGCATATTATAAATTTGAAACAAGAGACTTGCTATTAGAGTGGTTATTTGTGAAATATTAAAATTAACTGAGAGAATGACAATATGCACATTATTGTTTTAATAACATATGCATCCAAGATATGGCGATTGAATGTTTTTTTTTTTTTTTTTTTTTTTTTTTTTTTTTTTTTTTTTTTTTTTTTAGGAACAGACATAATTTTAATGGCTGGAAATATCATTTTAGGGGTTTCTGAAACACTGCCAGGGTATCCATTGGTTCCAAACAGCTAAGGATAATGGGAGAAGCCATAGTAAGTCCATCGATATGAGTGTACAAAAGGTTATCTAACGCAAAAACTGGGGGTTTTCAGAGTTTCTAAAAGAGAATTCAACTGTCTTTTCTAAACTAAACTGAAAGATAATTGCAGCAACTACAGGTGAGACAGATCCTGCACTACTGATAGATTAAAGGGAATTATATGTCCGTAATCCGTAGAAAATTCAGTCTAAATCGTCCTCAAAAAAGTCCATGAAATCTCCCAAAAGAGCGAATTTCACGGTCGACATTTCCCTTGCCTCCGACGTTTATAAGATGAAGATGGAAATGAAATAACAAGCAGGGCATATTACCGAATATCGTCTAACACTGAGCAGCACTTTGTCGCCTTCAGTACAGGCAATTAGGATCAGGATCAAACATAAAACGGTACTAAGACATAAGAACGCTTACATAAGATGGCTGAAGACATGCTGCTGCTATATTCTGGTAACTATTTAGGTAACAATATATACATAACATGGGTAGGTAACATTGTTAACATCAAGTAATAGGTTTCCACGAATGAGGTAAAGGGCTATCTATCGCTCGGAATCGAAAGGTTAGAGAAAATTGAAAGTTCATTCCAGGAAGCTGTTATTCTTACCAAAAAGCTGATTGTTCAAACTAGGGTTTCTGGGACTGTTCGTATGCATAACTCAAATGCGTATTGCAGACTCGTAAATATCCCCGAAAAATGGAATATAATGTTCTTGTTTTTGATCTGGCTACAGATACAACTGTTAGACAACATAGGATATCCATAATGGATTCAAAAATATTTACGAATCTCTCTCTCTCTCTCTCTCTCTCTCTCTCTCTCTCTCTCTCTCTCTCTCTCTCTCTCTCTCTCTCTCTCTCTCTCTCTCTCTCTCTCTCTCTCTTTTGACAGCTGCATTGAATTCCTAATGGAGATCTCCAGAGCTTTTGCCAATATAATGACGTAATGTAAAAAATGGATTGATAATAACAATAATGATGATAAGAATACTAATAAAATAATAAAAAATAATGACTGATAATTATAAAGATACTGATAAAAACGAATAAAAAATGCATTGAATTGTTCCTACTCTCTCCGACTCGCCTGAACAACAAGGACTCGCATTCGGAACTAACGGCGCCATTTCGAAGAAGTCTGCAACATTACTCACCTTTGGCACCTAATTCCAAATGCAATTTTTCGAAAGAACTTCAGTCGCACCGTTACACACCTTTGTTCACTCGATGTCTCTGTGAACAAAATGATCTCTATTACGTTTCTTCCTTTCTTCTTGTGTCCATCTATCTCTGTCTATCTATCTAATGCTTATTGAGTTCATCGTTGTTTTTGTAAACTTCCTTATAAAAGCAATATTAAAATATAATGCAGTTTTTATCCATGGAAAGCAAAAGTGCGTACATGACATTCACATCCGTAATATGTATATATATATATATATATATATATATATATATATATATATATATATATATATATAATACACACACACACACACACACACACACACACACACACACACACACACACACACACACACACACACACACACACACACATATATATATCATGCATGTATATACATGTATGAATATTTAAATAAACAAATATATGTTGATATATATATATATATATATATATATATATATATATATATATATATATGTGTGTGTGTGTGTGTGTTTGTGTGTGTGTGTGTGTGTGTTTGTGTGTGTGTGTCTACAGTTTGTATATATACGTATACATACACATCAAGTATATTTACATAGAAATATATAAAGACACACACAAACATATATTATATATATACATATATATATATATATATATATATATATATATATATATATATATATATATATATATTTAACTTTTCAATTAACATTTCATTGAGTTTTATTATTGTTTCATTATTATTTCATTATTTACAGTAATTTACTTGTTTTGCGTGTGCTTTAACTGTTTCATTTCAGTCCGTTCTGCATTTGCTGTTTTTATTGGCTTTTACTTCCGCAATAATTATATCATGTTATGTTCAGTCTTTCATTATTACCATTGTACAAAGTCTTAGTGTTGTTTATCATTATTACCACTATTACCTCTTTGTATTTGTGATATTTTTCAGTATTTCCACGGATCGCCTGAAAATGTATCCGCTTCATGGGAGGGACCTCCTTACTATTCATGCATTCACTCTGGATACATTGGCTGTCTCACCACTGGAAATTTATTACATTATCAAATTCTTATCATGTTTAATTACTTAAATTTACCGTTTTATACGTTTCGTGATTATGATCTCTATACACCATTTATTACGTGGGTACCTATATATGTGAATGCAAGGTTTAAATGATGGTCGAAATTTCTGTTATCTTTGAAACATTGATAGCATGCAAGCTGACATGATAATCAACAATTTAATTTTTATGCTTTCATGTGAAAGTTTATCATGCACCATTACTCTTTAATCTGGGCAACTGTGAATGGGGATATAAATTAAGTTTATTTTTTATGTATTTCCATTGATATTTTTCATATTTTTTATCAGACAAGAATAGCGGTGGTCTATATATATATGTATATATATATATATATATATATATATATATATATATATATATATATATATATATATATATTTATGTATAAGTATATTTATATATATATGTGTATGTGTATATGTATAAATATATAGATACATACATAAATATATATATATATGTATATATCAAATTATATATATACATATATATGTATATTTATGTGTATATGTATATGCATTTATGTACATTTTTATATGTATATATATATGTACATATGTGTGTACACACACACACACAGGCACACACACACACACACTCACACTCACACTCACACTCACTCACACACACACACACATATGTATACATATGTATATATATATATATATATATATATATATATATATATATATATATATATATATATATATATATATATACATACATATAAATTCTCTCTCTCTCTCTCTCTCTCTCTCTCTCTCTCTCTCTCTCTCTATATATATATATATATATATATATATATATATATATATATATATATATATATATATATAAACATAAACACACACACACACACACACATATATATATATGAAATTATCCCTCCCTAAAACATTAAAATGCCATTCAGTTTAATAGTTCAGCCTTGTCGGAGTCCACACAAGCGGAAAGAAGCACTCGCAGAAATGCAGTTACATATTACATGTTTGCGTTTGCATATTGCTTTCCTAGTTTTGCCAGCTACAATTCTCACTGATTTTGAGAACTCGGAATGTCACCGACAATTTCATCGTCATATATACCCTGTCCTGAAATGGAATAATCTTTGATGAAATCTAGTTGGATATGCCTGAAATCTAACTGAAGCTGATACTGATTATATGATCTCCCTCCCACTTTGCCTCTTTTCCCTTGCGCCTCCCTTTTAAGCAGCGGAATCTCCCTCCTGCCGTATTCCATCTGGCTCCCTCTCGTCCTTGCATACGGCGGATCATATGATTACAGGACAAAGCCGCTGAAATTAGACTGGTATGTTTTTTTTTCTTTTTTTTTTTTCTTTTTTTTTCCAAAGTATATTTTGACATTATGTAGGATATCATGTGAATTGCAAACTGATATCCTACAGTGTGTTATAGATCCTGTATCTGTTCTTATATTCTGTTAGAGTTTTTATAGTTTTCATGAACAACAATGAAAAAGAAAAAGAAAAAAACAGTGTAGAGGAAGACAATATATGTGACAATGTTATAGGCGAAATGCTGTATGTTAATCTTCCTTAATATTCCCTTCACTATTTTGTTATATACTTTGTTTTTAACGAAATGTGAAAGCACTTACCACGAAAATATTTTAAAAATGAAAAATTAAGGGCGAAGCTATCTTGAACCTTATTTTCGATAACAATTATAATGGAAGTAATTGGCATTAGACAGTACAATTTCCAGAGTGAGTCATTACAGTTATACTTCAAACTGTAATTTCAAAAGGGTGTGGCAATTAGGACCTATGGAAACTATGGATGGGGGGAAAAAGTATTGATAACAAAATAATTTTCTCTTAATTTACCTAAAGATAGGTAAATATGGAAAGTTAATCTACATAGGAAGTAAAGAACTGTATCTTTATCTAAAACATTTTAGGAAAATATGCTAAGGTTGCCCTTTTCGGCAGTTTATGATTATAATGAAGATAATGATGTTACTACTACTACCACTACTACTGCTACTAACAGTAATAATGATATCAGTAATATAACTAATAATCAATAGTGATGATAATAATAATAACTAATAATAAAACTAAAATTTACGATATTAATGATAATGGATAAATTGATGATAATGTAAAGTATAATAGTAATAATAATAATAGTAATAGTAATAATAATGCTGATGATCAAAATAATAATAATAGTAATTAGATTAATGATATTAATAATGAAAGTGACAGAGAACGATTATATGGTCTCTTACCTGGGTGAACACAAAGTTTGGCTGCGATTGAAGGATCCGAGCC
>NC_091550.1:36018625-36028625 GCF_042767895.1 Penaeus vannamei | reverse complement strand
CTGAGCTGGTGCTGCAGATGGGAATGTATTTGTAACCTAAATTGTTACACAGAGGCAGTTAATCCCTAACCTAATTACTGCATAAGCGACTGCGACTGGGCAATTCATTCCGCAAGTAGTCCCATACCCTTAGGCCATAGAACTTGATTGGTCAAAGTTATTGAAATTGACAAATATATTAACAGACAGATGCTCAGCAGAAGGCTGCTACTGGGGAGGATAGAATATCCATTAGGCCATGTCCTTTAGAATGTTGGTATAAACGAGGCTCAGATATTGCTGCTGGGATGAGCAGAACCCTCCAGCATTGTGGCCACATACTAAAGGATACTGAGGTAAGAGCCCTAGAACCCTCTCAGCTTAGAACCTTGGGCAGACAAAGATGCCACTCATGATAAGTCAATTCATGGGAAACTGGTCCTATGCAAAACATCTGCTAGCATGAGTCGACCCTATCAACAATAGGCCCCTCAATCATCATACAAATAATGAAGTAAGTGCCCCTAAGTGCTGTTGCTGCCGTGGGTGAACAGAACTTTGTCAGAACAAAGCCTTGGGAAAATCTAGGTGAGAATGACCTTCATAGATGACAATGGGATGGGATTCATTGATGACTATTGAATGTCCTATGGCAGTTGCCACTTGTAAAGTAGCAAAAATTTTAGATAAAGAAACAATTCAGCCCTATTTGACACTTTTAGAGAAGGCTGAGAAAAGTGCAGCATTATGAATAATAGTAATACAACATACATTTTGAGGGCAGAGAGGATATAGTCGGCCTGATACTCAGTATCAAATATCAAATATATACAGATGCCTAAATTGTACGTACTTGACAAATGAGGATACCACATTCTGCTCGAGAACCATTAAGGAACAGTATGAGAAAATATTCATCAGTGGTGTCATTAAATTTATAATAGCAGGACATGCATGAGTTGCATAAACATGATTTGACAAAGGTGTCGTTCGGTTGTTTTTTTTCGTCTATTTCCCGCTCATATTCGACATGGCAACATCAAGTGCAACCAGCTGCAAGCCAAGATGAAATGGGGACCAAGCTGGACAGATGAGAAACCAAATGTTGCTAGAGTTCATTCTCGACCGGAAACATATTTTCAGGGTGAGTATATATTTAAATTTAGTTGCTAATAAGTGTTTAATTTTTTGTCCTCAGAGCGAGAAAAATTAAGATTCGTCACATTATTGTTGTATACATGTATGTAAATATAAATCAGAACATGGTTAAAATATAATTAGGAAACTAATTAATTTGATATGAAAGGAAATATGAAATATTAGTTCTTTCGAGACTGATCTAACCCAATTTATTGGCGAGATTTTACTCCCGCCAAAAATGTTCTCCTTATTTTGTACTAAATATCAAATTTGATATGTTAATATTTGATGTGTATTACACATTTACAGCATTACAAATTATCAATTATAATTACAGGATAAACTAGATAAAAGTAAAGGCCTGGGAAGAAGTGGCTTCCCAGATCTCTGAGTGCTTTCCTTCAAGGCCACCTCGTACTACCCAACAATGCAAGAAGGAACATTACAGTTTAGTGTCTCGCAGAAGGATGGAAATTGGACAGAAAAAGAGGTCAATCTGCATGACTGGTAAGATTGTTTTTATTAACAACTCCTTCATTTACGTATCATATGTAATTATATATGAAAAAATTATTTCCATTAGTATTTTTTCTTATATATTTGATGTTTATTTGGTCCTCTCTTTAGCTTACCTTACATGAATTGATCATTTTCTTTCTTTTTTTTTACTAACAAATATATTTTGGCAGGTGGAGGAAATGATACCTTTAGTGGAGGAAAAAGACAAGGGGTCAGGTTCAATGTACACTGTAATCAAAGGGGACACATATCCCCTGTTTTGTATTGAGGGACTTTTGAAGTTCAGACACATGAACATTTCTAAAACATTAGATGCACGTGCAGCAGATTGGGCTGTTGACTTATATCTTTCGGACGCCATTTCCTGATGGGTATCAGCTGTTCCAGTTCGTGTGCCTGCCATTTGGCTCTTCAACAGCCTCTACCACAATGCAGAGAACCATCAATGTGGTCTTGTTTGCAATTTTGGGCAAGCATACACTGCTATCTGGATATCATTTACTTCAGGAGTTTAACACAACCCCCTTCTGCCCTAGACCTGACTTTTGGAAGGGAGTGGAACTTTTTTTTTTTTCTGATTTCTTTCTTTACCTTTTATTCCTAAAGACCCTATGGCACCCTTTTCAAAAGCTCATAAAAAAACATATGTTCATACGGAATATTTTATTTTCTTAAAGTTTTGATTATATTTCGGCAGTTTCATCTTTGAGCAAACAATATTGCATATACAACCCCCCCCCCCCCCAATGTAGATTAGGTTTGTCAGATGATCCGGACCAACAAAATTTTACGAAATAGAAGTCTGGCTCAGACACATCTCAGGTTAAAATTTAATTGAAATCTGTTCGAAAATTCCTCGATCCGAACCATGATCCAAATCACCACCAAAATACCATGGCATCTAAGTTAGGTTAAGACACAACTCTGGTAAAAATCTCATTAAAATCTATTCATAACTTTGAATTACCAAAGAAACAATGAACAAACATACAGGGAAATGATCTGTAGATATATATCTCATGTACATAGATTTAAACCACCTTGTTTTGGTGTATATTTATTTCATGGAAATGTTGGTGAGAAAGGTAGGTGTTTCATCCCGTACGGTTACCTCAAAAATATGTACGCGGCGCCTTCTGTCGCGTCCCGGCTGCGAGTGATATTCGCTGGCACTGAGAAAAATCATTTTTCTGATCAGTACTATATGTTGTAAAACACTATTAGGTCAATATTAAAGGGATACAATAGAACATATCATATGCAAGTACGTCATATATGATATGTTATCCATGCTGTAAGAATAAATGAAAAAATTGCGATATTTCTGTACGCTACACTTTTACACGTAATACACGCATTTTCTTTCCGAAATTAACAAAATATGACTCATTTTGTAGGTGAATAGTAAATCTATTGCATGATGCAATAAGGATTTCCAATATTTTCATGTGCTTCATGTAAAATTGACATGTATAATATAGCCCCGTTATGGTATTCAAAAAGTCGTCTACGTAAAATATTCACTCACAAAAAAAGTTAGTCGATTTCGAAAAATGTGTATCCGCCAAGTAATAGATAAAAGATTGTTCTATTCAGATATGAAACCAGAATGGCTGTATTATTTATTTTGGATTATAAAGAATTACGGTTAATTGGTCAATATACGCCGAGAAACCACAACTCAAGTCCGACTCTATAGTTTGCAAGAGCGGGAAATTTTAGTCAGAAAAAACGTTTTATGGCTCATTTCGTAGATGAATTATAAATCTAGTGCGTGTTTAAATTTATTTTTGCATTTGTTGACTGTGCTTCTTGTAAAAGTGCCATGAATATGAAAAAGACCTCTTTGCGGTTTTGTATGCAGAATAATCACAAACCAAAAATACAGTCATGATTTTAATAAGTGTTTCATCCTTGTATAAGATAAAAGGTTTTATGTTCAAAAATGAAATTAGAAGGCCTGTGTTATTTGTGTGGGATTTTAGAAAAATGGTCAATGTATGTTTACAAACACCCCAAATCAGTGTAACCCTATTATAACAAATGTCACTTAATGACATACTATTACTTGCCAGGAATTTCTGCAATATTACGAAATGCAGGTGAATGATATAGGATTATAGTATAGGAAGATGATTATACCTAATTTTGTTAATGCCAAAACAGTTATATACGAAAAACAAAAACTGTTGAGAACCTCTTGGCATAAAGTTTCGAGAGCACAGATAACAAAGAAAAATATAAGAATAGATTTAATCTTCCTAATCTAAAAACGTACGAATAGTGGATGACTATTGGATCTTCAAAGAATTATCAGGAGATTTCCCCTTCAAGAAGAGACTCCTGTCGACGGCCATAAGGAAGAGGCATCTTTAGATGGGACACTAACCTATAAGGAAAGCAATCTGACATCATTTGCACAACTTGTTTCAAGACCACCTACTCCAGCATCAACACTTTCTTGCCCTTCTCCAGATTCCAGTGTCTTTACTTCTATTCCACTCTCAATTCCAGTTCCAGACTCATGCCTACCAACCCATGCTACATGCTTAAGACCGCTTACATGGAAGTTGGCATTAGTTACCCCAACACCAAAGCTAGTAACACAGACTGTTTTATAGGCAATTCGATGCGACATTAATCTCTTTAACAGTACTTTACTCAGAAGTAAAAATAATAAAAATAATAAACGGAAGACAACAGGCGTTATAGTATTCTGAGCAACGATAATGAAATATGTTTAAAAACTGTTATCCAAGCAGGAAAGAATACAATGTCTTTGTCTGCACCCACCAACCGCAGAAAAACTTGAAGGCTAGATGAAAAAGAAATTCCAACAGACAAAAAAGAAAGAAAGAAAGAAAAAAAACAGAAATCCTCTCTGATGAAGACAAAGATGTCCCTAGGGAAAGGATGGACTCTGATGGTGTGGAAGAGGATTTTCTTGATTAAAGTGAGCATGCGTATTTTAACCTGCCAGAACGGCAGGCAACTGAGTTAGAAAGATTTAAGCTGTGTTTTACATGTTTGGTGAAACTAATTTCTGCATGATGTATTTTCTTTGGAAATTTACTTTTGATGAAGGATGTATAGATTGCATAATTGAGCACCATTCGCCCTTTACTCAATTCAGTGACTAGTGTGTGGTACCTTTGTGTTATACGTATGTTGTTTTTTTTTATGATTTTGTTCTTTTTTTTAAGTTATTAAATAAACTTTATATTATTACCTAATGAATAAGATATATTTCAATTTCTCTTAAGTGTAGTTTTTTTTTTGTGTGACTATTTGGGATCATATTCAATACATATTGCACACAGAAGTTTATAATGGTATTCCTGATAAAATAGATTAGTTTTGAGAGTCGGTCCTGACCTCTGTCTTGGACACTGATCCTTCGGATTTTTTTTTTTTTTTTTTTTTTTTTTTTTTTTTTGTGTGTGTGTGTGCTTGCTTTCTTGCTTGGATTTATCTCGCTTTACGCCTGCATTGTTGAGTCTGGTGTAATATACGACTGGTCTCTTTTGGACTCGTGTGCCATGCTGCCCTACCATCTGCAAGGTGCACTGTCTTTCACCACGTCCCAGAGCCATACTCGGTGAGTCCAAGTGTTAGAG
The DNA here is from genome assembly GCF_042767895.1 of Penaeus vannamei. Lineage (NCBI taxonomy): Eukaryota > Metazoa > Arthropoda > Malacostraca > Decapoda > Penaeidae > Penaeus > Penaeus vannamei. Next base: position 36,023,370 of record NC_091550.1, on the reverse strand, counting down.
AGCTTAGAAAGACCAAGCGAACCAGAGGATCCGTACCTTTAGTGTTACTATGAATTTCTAAAACTGTTATTACTTAGTTTTCTTTATTTCCAGCTTGAGGACCCAAACCTCCAGGTAGTTTGTGTATTCATTTCTTAATTATTACTATTATTTACTAATATTTTGTTGTCGCGGTTGATATCTGTCTGACCTTGTGGGTGCTCAGGCAGTATATATATGTGTGTAAAAATGTGTATGTATAATATTTGTGTGTGGCATATTAATACTGTGTGAATCCTCTATACACTTGATTATGATATAAAGGTATAAATTCATTTGATTTTATATTATATTGTGCTTTGGGTAATACTGCATACTGTTCAGTTATGACTAGTGTCCCATTTTTTCTTACTGTGCTGCTGCATGCAAATATTTTTATTACTGTAAGTATATAATTTATATGCAGTTTAGAATAATGAAGGCAAATGATGTTGAGGTTTTACTTTACTATTATTTTGTTTACATTGAATATATATATATATATATATATATATATATATATATATATATTTATATATATATATTACTAAATAAGAAAATATAAATATCTATGAAAAATGTGACTTTCATGGGATGATATAAATGATAGAAAATTTATCCTCTTATGTCCAAATTGTAAAAAGAAAAAAAATATATATAATAATAATAATAATAATAATAAAATAAAAAAATAAAATTCATTTTACCCACAAAAGGAAATCCTTTTTCCTACACACTCACAATCACACACATGCGTACATGCACATGCATACAATTTACATATTAATGGAAATTATATATTTTTTATATAATTACACATGATACGTAAATGAAGTTGTTATTAATAAAAACAATTTTACCAGTCATGCAGATTGACCTCCTTTTCTTCCCAAATTCCATCCTACTGCGAGACACTAAACTGAAGTATTCCTTGCATTGTTGGGTAGTACGAGGTGGCCTTGAAGAAAAGCATTCAGAGATCTGGGAAGCCATTTCTTCCCAGGCCTTTACTTTCAATTGACTAGTATTACCAGGCGAAAGTTTATCATGTAATAAAAAATAATAATTTGTAATAAACGTCAAATATTGACATATTAAATTAGATATTTGGTACAAAAAGGGACAACATTAGTGGCTAAGAAATTGGGTTAGATCAGTCTCGATACAACTAAGATTTGAGTTTCCTAATCTTATTTTAACCATGTATTGATTTATATTTTCATACATGTATACAACAATAATGTGACGAATCTTAATTTTTCTCGCTCTGAGGACATAAAATTAAAAACTCATTAGCAACTAAATTCGGATATATGCTCACCCTGAAAATATGTTTCCGGTCAAAAATTAACTGCTACAACATTCACTTCTCATCTTCTGTCCAGTTTGGTGCCCTTTTCACCATGTCTTGCAGCTGGTTGCACTTGATGATGCCATGTCGAATATGAGCGGGAAATAGACGAAGAAGCAAACGAACGACACCGTTGACAAATCTTCGTTTATGCAACTCATGCATGTCCTGCTATTATCAAATTGTTTGTATATCCGTTGAATTCTTATATGATTAATGTATACAAATGTCATTATTGTTAAGATATGTATGTATCTGATATAAATATCCTGTATTTTTTAGGTGGCAACGTCGCCTGTCTTAGACACTTTGCTTGAAAACGTCTCAGACAAAATCTGAGACAATTTTTCTGACTGAGACTGTCTCAAATTTTATTTTCAGAGTTGTCTGAGAACTATATGGGCCCTGAACTTCAACTAAACAAGTATGTAAAGGGCAGAATTAACTAAAATAATTGTTATGTATTGAATCACTATCTTTTCATGAAAACTAATCATATACTGTTTTTACCATCTTGGTAACAATCACCATACTCAGTCGTGTTACTACTCGTTACAGTCACTCCCACTGTCCCTATCGCCACCACTGTCACTTTCCCCATTAGTATTAACATAACATTTTTGTAGTGACGTCACAGGTGAAGGTTCAAACAGAGCCAGGACTTAGGGTGAGAGAAGCCATTATTTCTTGTGGCGCTTTTTTGTATCTGAAGTTACAATTACTGGGTCGGATGCTACAAGCATATGCTTCATCAGATCTCATGTACTTCGAATTCTTGATATTTTACAGGCGTGATGTTGCCTATAGAATCGTATATCTTTGTGTTTAACCTTGCTTCATTCTTCAGAGACATTGTCAACTGGAATTTAAAGATTTTTAATAACTTATGGTCCATGGAACAACATTGTATGTATAGAAATAGGCATATAATACCATGGTTAAAGATTTACGTACATTTTGGCAGTTTTATATGTATGATCACGAAACTTTCCCACATTCACATGATAATTTGAATTCAACACTGTAAGGATCACAGCTAATCTCTTAATCAACTCGTCAATCCCTGCATTGCTTGAAACTAGGGCAGAGTTGCCAAGAACCTAGCTGTATTACCGTTGTTTCTTGACTCTTGTGGTGGAATGTCAACATCAGTTCCTATCTGTTTCTTCAGTTCTTGATTTTTTTTTCTTTTAGCACGATTATTTTAATCAGGGGGCCTTTTACGGCCCATTTTTTGGGAAACATTTTGTAGAAAATATGGCGAATGCATTCCATGGTATTTATCAGATGAAGATGGGCCAGCCCAAATGAGGGTACCCGTTATTAATTATTTTTCCAGCAATGGCATTGAAATATTTAATTTCAGAAGGATTGGCTTTATATATATAGCATACTGATGTGGAAGAAGTGCCTGTTACCACCTGACATATTTTGCCAACTACCATTGCCATGATTATGGTGGATGGAAATATTTTCCACATCAGTGAGGATGATGGCTCCAAACTCTTCATTAACAGATGACCATTCACGGTTTACCAATTAGAGATCTTTCCTAAACAATAGTGAGAAGGGGTAGGAAAGCACTCAAGATGATGGACTGTCATTTTGCCAAACTATTTTGCCATTACTTTTTAAGGATAACACGACAGGCGAAATAAAGGTGGAAAACATATTGCTCTCTCAGATTTTACATAAAATATGATCATACTTTATGATGTATATGCTATGACAGCCACTGTCATCCATTCCACACTTGGTATGTAATTGTAGAGCTTTTGTGTGTGCCTCTCTGATTTCCTTAAACAAATTTGCAGCCTGAACATTTCCATCTTTTCTAAACTTTAGATGTCTTGCAAATCCTAAAGCCTCTGTATTATATGTTCCCTCAAGGTCTATCTTTTCGATCTTGTGCTCATTTTAATGAATTCCTTTGTCGGTCTCCCATTACTACTACTGCTGGAAGCAAATCTCTTCATGACTGACTTTGTTTCAGAAACACGCCCCCCACATTGTCTTGAAAGTTGAATGCAATTTCATAGCTGCGACTCTTGGTATCCTATTTTTGTGGTGAAAGGTTTCCTGGTGTTTTGTAGCTCTAATCTGTGGCCTCAAAAATGTCCCACAGTATTTTGAATTTGTAAGGTCATATCCATCTGGAAATAAATAAATAAATAAACATTGCATATACATCTGTTAGTAAATAAATAAACATGGCATATTCATCTGGAAAGAAATATAAAAAAACAACGATACGATAACCCCGGCATTCACTGTGGTTGCAACTGCCTGTCAGAGTGTGAACACATTTTCTTAAGCTAAACCCAAAATAAACTTTCATAAATACACTTTTTATTTCTAAAGTGGAAATATTTATCTTTGTATATTGAAATATTGTGGGCATATCAGAAATTTCGATATTGGACTTGAACACAAAGTATTATAACAGAACATTCATATATCGAATAAGTAACAAGAATGTCCACTAAAGCTGCCAATATTTAAATTACCTTTGGTTGCGGGGTATGGAGTTGATGTTTTGACAAGACGAGCAGCTGACCTGAAGGCGCCCGTTATCTATGCGGCCCTTATGGGCGTGATATTTGAATATACGGTGATGTGCTGCATTACTATAGTATTGACTTCAGTCAATTATATTCACCGCGGTCACGGCTAGTCTCAAGACAATAGTGTTGATTCAGAAAGTTCATCTATATGGCATTGTGCACTTACCAAAAACATGAGTGACAAGTGTTAGAATCCTAATTGAATTTGACAAATTCATTACCTACTAATTTTAATGTTTTGTGGGTTATAGAATACACTTTGGTGCAAAATGTATCTTAAATAATTTATTAAAAGTTTTCCTGCTATTTGTATACCGTATCTTTACATCTGCTTATGGTCATTTGGTCTTGCATTAATATAATTTGAATATATATTGTAAAATGCTTATTATCATTCAAACTGAGTGCAACTTGCTCCTCAAAATAAACATAATACCATCGTAGAACTTTCATTCAGTCCCCGTGAAATATAACTACAGTTCTAGTTCTGACAAGATCGGAAGCTTAAATCTTTTTCGGACTCCGGTCTCCCAAACAGCACGCTGCTGGTTAATCTGAAATCTCGCAACCCCTGAAAGGTAACAAGGCTTGATGAATTGCAGTATATTAAGCTGGTATCAAAGAACTGATTATATCTAGTATCAGACTTTAGTTCCTACTTCCAGCGGGCGTATGCTCAAACGGGAGGAAGAATAATGCTGCATTCGGACCTTCTCGTCCTGCTCGTCTAGACAAGTTGGACAAGATGTTTTGACCGTTCGGAACCTCTACGTGCTCGTCCTGGACAATTTGTCCATATCGTCCATATCGTC
>NC_091550.1:36008625-36011125 GCF_042767895.1 Penaeus vannamei | reverse complement strand
TGCACGATAATCTACATCTAATAGATTTTTGACACCCTTTTTCAGTGTTATATATTCTGATAAGCAAATAATAATTATAATTATAATAATAATATAAATTAAATAATAATAATAAATAAATAAATGAAGATAAAAAATAATGATTCTAAAGCTGTGCTTCCATTTATCTTGCTGCTTAACTCTTTTCTGGAATATAAACAATATGCAGATCGCCTGGACTGATTAATTATCTTAAAATATCTGCCTTGGCAACAGTTGTCATTAGCGGCGAATACCCTGTGGGATTAAAAAGTTACAATCATTTTAAACTTTACTTCTGTTTCACTCACGATTTTGATTAAGCGTGGCTTGATTGGAGTTTGCACCACTAATATTGTTCTTTTGTAAATCTTAATCAGCACACAATAAAAAGGCCAATCTTTGAGTGTATTTTCACTCGCATGTTTAATTAAACAAAATTTCTGCTGAATTTAAGAAATCCTTATTTGAAGTTGTCAAGGTCACTTCTACACACAAACAGACCAAACCTTTTGCACTCTATATTGAGATTGACTGGCTGGGCTCCCAGACTACAGTGGATCCATGCATGTCGGGCAGATAAGCCGAACCCTGAAACTGACAGAGTTTGTTCCCGACATTTAAAAACAACAAAAAAGGAAGAGCGACAGTAAAAATGAAGAAAATGACTTGTCAATATACTGAAATGCCTGCTCCGTAAAGAACTGACCATACAGTGTTACGCTATATTCCTGTTAGCCTGGAAGAACTGTTCTTTTTCATAAATGTAAAAACCGGTCAAACCTTGCCTTAAATTCTTATTACGATTATTAATGAGGACTATTACCAAGTTTTAAGGATATTTATTTGGAGCTAAAACATGCCATAAAAGATCAAGAAGGAAGCGCAATGACAAGAGAGAGAGAAAAAAGGTATAGGCTTACATATGGGAAGATATTAATGTAAATCAAAATTTGAGTGAAACGCATGGAAAGCTTATAATGTGTCTGAAGAGAATAATGAAAAATGAAGAAAGTCAGTCAATGATCCCATGGTTTATGACTATATTAATACATGTTGTAGAATATTGTGCAATTTCTATACCACAAAATTAAAACTATATCTGCAACATTTAACTCTTTTAGGGGACATAACACTATATGTGTAAATCTTTTAAATAAAACCAGGTTATTAGACAGGGCCTTTATCAATCCACCCATCTAACCAAAATAGAGGACCAAAGAAATGTTTTGTTTCTTTAAGTCCTTTGCATAAGTAGCCCCTATTTTTTCCATCTCTTTTGAAAGGACACACCTGAAAAGTATGGAATATGGATATAGATAAATATATTTACATTCTTTCACGTAAATGAAATTCTCAAACCCGTTTCCCTGTGGCTCAGAGAGAGAGAGAGAGAGAGAGAGAGAGAGAGAGAGAGAGAGAGAGAGAGAGAGAGAGAGAGAGAGAGAGAGAGAGAGAGAGAGAGAGAGAGAGATTATTTTGAACCTTTGATAGGACAATTACTAAAGCAGTTGAAAATACTTGGCCACGAGATGCTCTGTTGCTGACTTGCATTATGGCCACGTATTCTGGAAACCAATAATATCAGGTATATCAGACAGACGACCATGCAGATGCCAGAGATGACGAAGGCGAGGTCGACTGGAAGTAGCAAAGGGATTTGAGAAATATGCAGATTTTCTGAACTGCATCTGTGCTATTGATGGCTTGTCCAACCTACAAGTACAGGATCTCTGATTTATATATATTCTTTAACTGTGTTGCTGGTAGTATGTGATGCCATTTATGCTTCTATGCGTATGGATATTAGTGTAAATGGAAAAAAGCAGGGATTCAACCATTTTTACTTACTCCTTGTTATATAATAAGCTTGTGGAGAGTACATGACATGTACCAGATGCAAAACTTATTTCCACTGATGATATAATAGTCTTATTTCATGTATTTTTTTGTAAATGAGGTATTTGGAGTCATGGAAAATGTTATGGGACCCTACAAAGGGAAACATCTGTCATACAAGAAATATATAGATTATTCGATTGTCAAGAGCACCTAGGTATAGTGAATGTGCTTTTGGTATCCTGGCATATATATCTCAATGTCAACACTGACTTTGCTGAAGGCATAGTACAGGCATGTTGCATATTGTATAAGTACTTGAGGATAAGAGATAACTACAGATACTTTATCAAGCACCAATATTAGGCCTACTTGAAGTCAACGTGCCAAAAGGAAGCATGTCTGCAATCTCAGCCAGATATATATGCAGATTACTTTGCAAGTGGAAGTAAAACAATGAAAAAGGGAAGGTTTAAACACTGGTGACAAAGAACAAAAAAGGATAAAATATGGTGTTTCTCGATTAATAGTACTCTGTGATAGACATGAATATGTAGATTATATTGAAAATAATGGAAATGTGAGTCTTAGAATCAAGTACAGAAAATATCCACAATTTCTTCAAAACACTTTATTGATTATA
>NC_091550.1:35998625-36001125 GCF_042767895.1 Penaeus vannamei | reverse complement strand
TACCATTTCCAGCCCCACCTGGAGGAAGTACAATTCTGTCGTACGAGAAGTCTTCGAGGAGTTGAATGAAAACAGACAAAGAATTCATTCAACCAGAATGTTATTTTGGAAATCAAAATAAAAAAAATATTCACGATAGACAATAGACATGACATGACACATGAGTAAGTTTTTTCCGCCAAATGTATTTTATTTTTGTTTTGGGGATGGGAGAAACGATAGCATACACAATGAATCACAGACAAATTGATTTGTATTTATTTTTTGCTATTTCATTCGCGAACGTCACAATGTTTGAAAAAAAGAAATCGGGATTTTCTTTTTTTTTCTTGGAAATAAATGTCGGCGGGTCCGCTGTTCAAGAAAAACAAATATTGTGGCCTAAAAAGGAAATCGCCTCGATGCCTAGCTTCTGTGTTTGATTCATTAGGAGTATAATTGTTTACTTTCGGTGTAACCTTTATCACACTTATATACAATGAGATCAAGCTGAAACTAAAACACTGATAAGTTTAATAACGTTTATGATTAATGAAATAAACTGATTTCACGTGTATTTTTACTGACTCCCACGTTTACTTGTGACGCTTTGCAGTGCACTTGTAGCAGATACTGTCAATAGCTTGCTCAAAGTATGTAGAGTTGCCAAATGGTTTCCTTCCCGTCATACTTTAACGTCGTTGTTTTACGCACCGTTTAACTTTCCTTAACCGTTATGACGAAAGACCAGATACTCATGTAATATCCCTGGTTCTCATAACCACGACGTTAAACCACAAACATATCTCGATCCTGTTATCGCTCTCAAGATTTAAGTCTCCTCTTACGGAAAGCGCGCAATCAAGCAGCAGCATCTGTAATATAACGTGTATAATCTCAGGCGCAGCAGCCATGTTCAAAGGTCTGATAATTTCACTGCACCATTTTCCAGCCTGATCCACTTTAACTTTATTCCTATGTCCATTTAAGTTTATGGACGCTTACGGATTCTCATGAAATTGTAACGAGTATTTTGTGTGTATCTTTCAGCACATACACGTACTTTAACAGGGAATGTATCTGTGTGCCCGTGTCATGGGCATTTTAAATACGAAGGAAACTAGCTTTATGTCGAACATATATCCATTTACATAAGCATACACACACGTGTGTGTGTGTGTGTGTGTGTGTGTGTGTGTGTGTGTGTGTGTGTGTGTGTGTGTGTGTGCGTGTGTGCATATACATATATATGTGTATATATATACACATACATATGTCTGTGTGTGTGTGTATATATATATATATATATATATATATATATATATATATATATATATATATATATATATATATATATACATATGCGTGTGTGTGTGTGTCTGAGTGTGGATACACACACAGATGTATATATATTTGTATATAAGTATATATGTGCACACACACGCACGCACACATACCCCCCACCCCCCACACACACGTGTTTGTGTATCACAATAAATTATAAACTGTATATTAGGAAAGAAGGAAATTTTATAAGGCATCTACCAGATATTAATTCAACACTTTTTTTTCATAATCTAATTAGAGAAAGAAAATGACTAAATGGTAATTCTATTTCACAATGCAACAATACTGGTCTTTATCAAAATTGCAATTGTAGTATCCTTCCACATATTTACATCATGGAAATTAAATTATCTTTGCACAGCTTTTACTGTTTGAATAAAATTAGTCGTTGTGATCCTGAAGGTGTATCAGTGCACATATTTTGCATGAAGAAAGTTATTTCATTTTGTTCAAACTGTATACAGTAAAACTCGCAGAGCTCGGTTAAGGTAATGATATTTTTAGAAAAGTCGTGTTTCAATAGGAACAAGTCTTGAATTGTTCCTGTGTTTGTGCCTTTTGCCATTAATCTGTATTTTATCATTATTCGTCTACAGATATGTAATCAGATAGATATTAGGATAGAAATTAGCCAGACAGACGATGTTTATGTATGTATATATATATATATATATATATCATAAATATAATTTATTTGATATATATATATATATATCATAAATATAATTTATTTGATATCTATCCTATATATATATACTATATATATATATATAAACACACACACACACACACACACGCGCGCGCGCGCGCACACACACACATCAGATTTAAACTTTATCAAAGCATTTTATTAATACAAAAATACTTCTCTGAATGGTAAGAGACAAATTAAGGATAGTTATGGAGATACACACACGCATGTGTACAGTGTACACAGACGCACGCATGTATGTGTGCAAACCCAATATCACAATTATGATTCGTAAAAATGATTGAAACCGAATTCTCAATCTGAAAATCAATCAAGAACCTGATGAAAGAAAATTAAACTGCCATTCCTCCTAACGACCCTCCGCGGCGATTAATGCCGTTTGTGCTCTAAATTTTACTTTATTATTTTTCTCTCTCTCCCTTTCTTTTCTTTTTCAATCAAGATCGGCCAATTTTGTCTTAT
>NC_091550.1:35976125-35988625 GCF_042767895.1 Penaeus vannamei | reverse complement strand
CCAGAGTGAATTTGAATCAAGAAGAAAAATAACTTGCCACCCCATATAATATCCGGATAATGGAAAAAAGAGAAAGAAATAGTTGAAAAATATCAGGATATGAAGAGAAAACTTTAGAAACAACGGAATACGAAAGTAAAAGTAGTCCCCAGAGTCATCGGGGACTACACCGAAAGACATCAAAAGGAGCATAAAAGAACTAGAAATTGAGACCAGAATTGAGGATGTGCAAAAGACTGCAATCTTACATTCTGCAAGGTTCTTGAGAAAAGTCCTCGAAAATTGAGGAAACTTGCTGTCTCCAATATGAAATGACATGTTATAATGTGCGATAATTCTACTACAATAATAATGATAATATTAATAATAATAATAATGAAAGTTATAATAATAATAATGATTATAATAATAATAATAATAATAATAATAATAATGAAAATTATAATAATAATAATGATTATAATAATAATAATAATATCAATGTACATAATAATAATGATGATTAAGATAATAATAGTAATTACGGTAAAAAAAAATTAATAATAGTAATAATAACGATAATAGTAGTAATAACGATAATAATATCAATATTAATATTAATAATTTTGATAATAATATGATAATAATAGTGATGATAATAATAATAATGATGATAACTATAATAATGATAATAATAGTACCAGTAATAATGATAATAATAATACCGATAATAACACTAACAATAACATTAGAAATAATGATGATGATGATGATGATGATGATGATGATAATAATGGTAATAATAACATCAATGATATTAGGAAATATGATACAATAAAAATAAACATTTTCATATTAATAATGATAATGATATTGATAATAAAACAGATTTAGATAATATTAATAATAAAAAATAGTTATAATAAAAATAATGTTAATAATAATCACAATAATAAAATGGAAATAACTGATAATAATTATCATAGTAGTAACAATGATTATGATAAAAATGATAATAATGATAGAAAATAATTATACATCATACTACTACCACTACTGATAATATTAATAGTAATTATAATAATATAATAATCATAATAACATAACGATCATCACCAACATCACCACCGGAATGAATACTATGCTTCCTGAAACAAGAAATCAACTCTACTAGGCCATTAGAACTGAAGTCTTCGCAATACTAACGAGGCTCCGACCATAAGAAAAAGAGCCTAACGACTTTGGAGCGGGAGAGAGAGGCTCACTTTCACTTCTCATTCGCGTTACAAAAGCTCCCGATTGAGGCCATCTCGGAGAGTTTTTGTCGGATGCCAGGCAGGCAGCGTCGGAGTGAAAGGCGGAGTTCCCTTTGATGCTTTTGTTTCCTCGATGGCATCATGACTTCTGCGATCGTGTGAGAGAAGGAAATGGAGTGAGAATGCACACACGCACAATGAAAAGAGAGAAAGAGAGTGAGAACAAGTTAGAGCGAGAGCGAGAGAGAGAGAGAGAGAGAGAGAGAGGGGGGGGGGGGTAGATAAATAAATGATCAGATTAAGAGAAAGAGAGAGCATATTGTGTATTCCATTTTGCTTGCCAGGGAAGAATAATTGTTACACAACTGTTCAAGTGAATTTCATTTCTACCACAGCCTGTCTTCCAATCAGTATGTTTTTTTTTCTTTTTTTTTCTAAATGCCTCTGTAAGAATATATATTCTTGCAAGTTTGAATTTGAATGAGAAGTGTTTATTAGTTTTAAGACATTTTATGCGATCCTATTTCCTGTGTAATTTATGGATAGCACCACTCAGCTCAAAACAAATTAAGAATGTTATACAATGTGACGTCAGCTTAACCTAGAACAATGTCAGCATAAACATTTGTAATTGAGTCAATTTGACAATTAGCATCCAAATTTCTTTATCCACGTCATCCGATGAAAGTAGAAGCACTCGGAGAGCACCCCCCCCCCCGCCAAGGCAATAGGTCCACTGATGCAATAAAAATATTCACACACAAAGAATTACATTAAAAACACTCCCGCGGTGGTAAATAAATCCCTCACCGTTAATTAACTTCAGGCAGCATCGGTTTTATGATCTCACAGTGCTAATGAATCCTTTAAAAAAAAATCCTGGATCTGGATCATGATGCGGATCACCTCTATTTAATGGTATCTTAGTTTCAATTCCATTTGTTACAATGAATATGATTTGTCGAGACATAGTGTCTTGTTTTATGTTGTTTTTAAATCTCTACCTGTGTGCAAAATTTCGTTTCGTTACCAAACCAAATTTCCTTGGCGGAAGTGGTAATCATACGCCTGCAAATGCTGTATGTAAATTATTTCCACACGCATCTCTACCTATTCCCTTTTCTCTCTATTTTTCGTTACAAACATGCATACACACACACACGTGTATATAAATATATATATATGTATATATACATACATATGTGTGAGTGCGTATTTTACACACACACACACACACACACACACACACACACACACACACACATATATATATATATATATATATATATATATATATTTATGTGTGTGTGTGTGTGTGTGTGTGTGTGTGTGTATAAATATATATATATATATATATATATATATATATATATATATATATATATATATATATGTGTGTGTGTGTGTGTGTGTGTGTGTGTGTGTGTGTGTGTGTGTATGTATGCGCACACACGCACAAGCACATATATACATGTATATGTGAGTGTACAAACAAAAACACACACACACTTATGTCATAATTTCTTAAAAGAAAGAATTCAATTCATCTTCGTTTCAACTGTATCAAGAATGCAATATCAATCATCAAATGGAAATTGGTAAAAAGGGCATTGATGAATAAAAGTAAATATCAGAAATGGAACGTAATATGAATTAATCACAAACGGAAATCAATATCAAGTACCCACAGCTAAAAGTGGTCAGGAAGAAATATATCTACAAAAGTCAACACGTAAGCTATGTAAACAGTACCGTTAATCCAATCCATGAAAACTTGATTCAGATTGATCATGAACTCACAACTTTCTCATTACCAGTATTATATAAGAATATGCATTGGAGTCATAGGATTAATCCCCCAAAATATGTTAAAGCACACAGGCTGACACGCCAAAGGGTTAGCTCCACCCTCATGTAGGCTAATCATTTAAGTGTGACATGTCTTTTGCAGGACTTCGGGCCTGCTGGAAATACACCAAAACGGTCACCAAGAGCTTATTACGACTGCTTCATAGCAGATTACATAAGATTTATATGATTAGCTCGCCTAATCTGTGGGAGAACGGAGATGATAAGTTCATGCGTTATATTCTTGAAATATTACATGCCTGTATAAAAGCATCATTTATGAATATCCAAAGCTACCAAGTAAATATTTAACAAAACAAAATAAATAAAAAGGTAAAGTCACAAATCAAAATACACACAAGATACTAGCAATCATAATTCCACATACTGGGACCGGGGCTTCTCTTCAGTAGCTCAAAAGTAACATGGATTTGGATTTGTCTGCGGGTTCCACCATATCAGCATCCTCGTGATCCCCATCTTCAGGAAGCTGAAGTTCTATAGGAGCAAAATAAGCTTTCATCTGGTTTACATTAACTTAACTTGCTGACAATGAAAGTGACGTCATTTTTTTCACACTGAATGGCCCTTGCCATCGTAAACATTTTCCACCTCTGTTTGGCTTATATTTCCAGATTATCATATACATTACCTGTAAATTCTTGTAACAGTATCTGCATATCATTAAATTAGTTAAATGTGAGATGCGAAAGCTTACATAATGGATTAGCAACAATATCACTAGTTCTTTAGTTTTACATCAATTACATCATTACCAAACACATACTCCTTATCCTTTTTAAAGTTCATTAGATTTTTTCCCTCTTTTCCTCATCTCTTCTCATAAATTTGTTCAATCTATTAACATGGACATCTCTTTTTGACCTTTTGTCAGGAATAGATCTCATAATTTACATCACTAACTTTTGCAGTGATCCTGACTGGGTCTTCAAACTTTACACTGAGCGGACTTTTCCCCATTGGAATTATAACAAACTTCATTACCAACTTTTCTCATCAAAGTTTTCTTTCATGCATATTTATGCGATTTCCATTTTTTTCTTTGCAAAGTCTCTCAATATTGTAACTCTCATGCACCTGTTCTACAAACTCACACATAATAATCATTATCTGAACTATCATCCAAGGAGTTATAGAGCACTTCTAGTGATCCTCTAATTTAAAATCCAAAAATCAATTCATTTGGACTAAATCCAAGACTTTCTTGGAAGACTTTGGTCCCATTCTAATTCACATTCTGTGCAAAATTTTATTGACATAGTTGAGATACCACAAAAGCATTTAGGTGCATCTTCCCTTCTGGGTGTTATGCTGTCAATATACAATTTGAAATGTTTAATAACTACATCACATCTCGAAAATATTCCTTGTAAAATTTCGATCTTGGCATTGCATATGTTGTGAAAAAACTTAACCAAATCTGGTATAATAGTTTTACTAGTCATGTTTTTCAAAGTGGGATTGCCTCTATATACCTTGTGCTAGGGAGAGAACCTACATCAAATGTGACTAAATGGATTACAAAATAATTACAGAATTACAATCATGTGCATGTGACAATATCTTTCGCCGAAAACACGGAGGTACTACAATCTGATGAGGTTCACATCATTTAAAAAAAACAGCAAATTTTCTCATCAGTAAACCTTACTTGACATAACCTTGTCTTTCATTCTTAACATCATCTTCAGAGAAGGCACAAACCAAAATTGCTTTCATTGTTGGGTCGCTTCTTTGAGCACTACATAAATAATTTCTATATGTGGGAATATCCTTCACCTGAACATTCACATCAGTAGTCGTAATTTCCTTAGATTATTACCATCAGAAAAAAACACACAGATTTCACCATCATGAACATCTGCCAAAATAGAACCCCCTGAAACACTCACCTCAGAGCAAACTGAATTAACAGGACAGGTATCCACAATCTGATGACTAGATTCAGCTTTATACATTGCTCATGTGACAACTCGACTCAAAAGAACAGAATTTCATTAATTTCCATAGGATCAACTTGCCATGGTTCATCTAAAGCAAAAGAATTAGGAACTATACTTGCCAGCACTGTCACTTCCCCCCAAAATTAAATATGATGTAGGCAAGGTGTAATAAACAATCTAAGGCTTCTCTTGCGGACCATGGAGGATAAATATAATATAGTTAAGTGAATACTAAGCACACCAAATATTCCATTTACCATAACAGTCACCTGTATAAAACTTTTCAATTCCAGGTAAAGCTGAATGTAAAATCAAATTTTGATCATAAGGCTGTATCCTCGAAATGACTGGGTTAGCAGTACTTCCCTCAATTCCAGATACTGAACCTATTGACTTAAATGGAATCCTCTGCACCACAACTTTCACGTTTTTCATGAAGTGTCCCTTCTCTTTACAATAATGACACAACAAATAGATTTCATCACCAAAACTTTTACTTTTGTCTAAGATTTCTATACCTTTAATACCATGGTAGTTGCTAGACGTAATGGGAGCTGTTTTAGGAAAATTACCGTAAACAGGTTTAACAGAATTACTATATTTATAATTATGTGTCCAAGATTAATTCTCAGCAAGTTCAACAGCCCTCTTTAAGTCTTTAAGTACACTCAAATGTTCAGTACCCTGATCAAACTTTTCGAGTAAGATTGCTTGACACACAGCATCAAATGCTTCTATTTTGTTGGCTGTCACACATCTTTCAAAAACTTTGCACAATACATGTGCATGCTCTAAAAAAGTTTCATGTTCTTTAATCAAATTCCTAAACTTTTGCCTGTAATGTTCTGCAATTAGCATGTAACTTTGCAGTATGGCATTTCTAACTTGTATATAATTGGTTTACTGTGTAGCAGCAAGACTATGATACGTAGAACGTCCTTTTCCTTTAATTGCAGACTGAACTAATATAGGCCAGTATTGTGCGAATCAATTTAAAGACGTAGCAACATATTCAAAGTTAATAAGATATTCTTTAGGGTTTTCACAAAAATGTGGAACAAAGTTGGTAACTGATAATATCAAATGCTGGTTGTGCATCAAAATTAGCTGCTGTAGGGTTTTCAGCCCTAGCCTTGATGAGTTCTAGCTGATGTTGCCGCTCTTTTTCTTTCCCTTGTACTCCTTTTTCAAATTTGTATTTTTCAAAGTTTAGCTTTTGAAGTTCAGGAAAATCTTCAGTCTTATCTATATTTACTGTAACATTTGCATTAATATCTAATGCTTCCGCAGGCAATACATTCCCTTTTACTGAAGGACTAACTTCCTTATCTCATACTTAGCTTTTTAAAGGGATATTGTAATGTTTAGCCAGATTTATCCAATTATCCTTTTTTGTGCTTGTGTAAGTTTTCATTTGATGGCTTTTCAATAAATTCTTCTAAATCAAACATCTTGTAATGCAATGGACAGTACAACAAAATTAAACTTTACCCTAAATGTGGGGTTTAAAGCCGTAAAGTAAATAACTAGTTTGTGCAGTTGTAACAAAATCACTTAAATTTTAATCGTCAAAGATAAAATATTAAATTTACAAAAGACACACACACACACACACACACACACACACACACACACACACACACACACACACAAAGAATAATAGTACCCATCATCAACAATTGTATGATGCAGAGAAATTAGGTGATTACAAAGAAGTATGGTAATAATACCCTTATAAGGCGAATATTTCGGGGAGACCTATTGAAAACACATGCGAAAATGGTCATTGAATAATATGATTCAAAGTAAATGTTCGTTGTTCCTAGCCTAGCAAAAGCCAACACAGAACCACAACCTATTCCAAGGATTTCTATGTATACCTTTTATATGTACTATAAGCTTTGACCATGTTATGACTCTGAGCAATCTTACATGAACTTAAAGCAAACAATGGCTTCATGATGTTAAATTCCGGCTTAAAACAAAAGGGATCTCCTACAATGACGGGCAACTACAAAGCTGTTTTTCAGAGATCCACCAAAGTTAGTTTCGTTTTAACGATTAAAATCTTAACATCAACTATATTGATTAAATTTATTCATCTTATATAGTTTACGACTAAGTTTATCCATCTTATATAATTAACTATCACTTTTAATACCAAAAGGCAATTATAAACGTTACCAGAAAATGGTAATTAATAGTGCTTACTTGGAGCAAAGGAAACTAACGAATTTTAACAATCCCATAAAATTAACGAAAGCTCTAAATACACCAGACTTTCAAAAATACATAATTGAAGATTCAATAAGAATTCTAGGGGCAGGAAAAGCCGTTAGATTTGAAATAAAGATATAACCAAAATAAAACCTCTAAAAGAAATAAGATTGGGTGAATGGGAAATAATCTGTAAACAACATCAAATTAAGATGAACTGTTCATATGGAACAATCTTCCCTGTAGAACCCGAACTGAAAGCATAAAATATAATAGAGCAAATCAGAACATCAGGAAATGTAATAAACGAAGTTATAGAAGTAAAAAGTCTAAAAAGAAAAATAAAGAAAAAAGAAGCCAAGTCAAGAAAAATAGTTACCAACAAAATCATTAAAAATTACTTTCAGAGGTCCCTTACTGGATAGGGTAGCAATAGGACATACCAGCTACCAAATAAGACAATATACATTCCCAGTTCAAAAGTGTCATAACTGCTTAAGATATGGCCATGTAATTGTATCTTGCAAAAACAATAAGAGATGCAACAGGTGTAGTCAACATGGACACAATATAAATGAATGTGAGAATTTCCCATACTATTTCTTTTGTGATGACAACCATTCTCCAAATACTATATGGTGCAAAGTACAAAGAACTGCATAGTATGTAAATAAAGAAAACAAAACACCAAATTATTTCGAAAAAAAATGCAACAACAATGCAACCTGTAAAAAAAAAGAAAAAAAAAATGCATCACAAACACACAAAACAAAACATACATTCAGGAAAAAAAACCTACACAAACAAAAGATGAAAACAGAACAGAAACACACACAAAATTAACCCAATTATAAACCCTAACACTAAACCACAAGTGCAAACTCCAAAAAGATTCAAAACGGATATAACAAACAGCACTCAAAAAGAAAGAAAAAAAAATCACATGAAGAAAACAAAAGCAAAACAAGCACTAAACAAGAATATGTGATAAACTCCCCGAACATATGGTTACTACTACCCCCAATACTATATAAAGAAAAAAAAAGTAATAACAAAGAACATAGAAGAGACCTTTGCATGGATGAAAGTTTCCAAAAATATTTTCAAAATAATAGCAAATCAAAATATAATGGATGTAATAAACGAAATTAGCATAATGTTAAATTACTTATTCGAATATGAAAATGAACAAGGTTATATTATGGAATGCAAGATCCATAATGAATGAAAAAAAAAATGAATTATCTTCTATAGAGAGAAAACTCAGGACTTTTTGCAATGAACTAAACGGTTAGTTAGTTGATGTTAAAGAAATTCCATGCAAACAATGTCATGGCCTAAAATAAGGTTCGCGACTGAAGAGAGGTTACTTTGTTGTCAACGGTCCATTTTGATCACATCGTTGAGACAGGAAAAGTGAATTCAAATGGTATAATGCAGACTAAACCAAAGTTATTGAAGATTATAATTGCAATATGAATCTAGCATATAAGAGTGATATGATGTTGAACACCATAGACTGTCTGACAAAATCACTGAAGTGGTACAAAAAGTACTTCCTTCATGTGATGGATATGGCTAAGCGCGCCTAAAAGGTGTTTGTTTGCCGTCACACCCAGGTCAAGCAGAAAAAGAAGGCACTTACATTATTCCTGTGTCTAGAGTGTAGTCTTGGTTTGTTCATACTACCTTTCTTTGAGGAGTATCTCACAAAGCAAACATTCTAGAATAGTAATATAGCATGCCTGCACACAAGTTTTTAAAAAAAGTTGTAATTGCTGCAATTTTACTTTGCTGAATACCTCACTTTTATGTGGAAAAGTATAAACGATGATTTATATACTAAAATCATATTCGTAAATTACAAATTTATAATATAACAGCTGTTAGATGATCGTCAGGTGTTGCCTGCTCTTGTTTGTTAAAGATAATATTGGTGCCTGAAAAAGGGAAATGATGCTGCCAGCTATCTATCAACTATATCATATATATATATATATATATATATATATATATATATATATATATATATATATATATATATATATATATACATAATATATGTTAACTAATAATGTAAAATGTATGGTAATGGTATGCACCTGTGAAAAAAAAACTGCAGAAAATGTTATTCAGGAAATACAGAAAAGGCGTATCACACGGGATGCAAATGATTTCAACGCGTATCCATGAAAGGGTTAAACATTGGTCCAGAGGAGAATATCCCGACTTGCTAAAAAAAACGTATAAATAAATCCAGGTAAAAAATCCACCAAAACAAATTCATACATATTCATAAGTAGAATATCATGTATTGGCAAAATATGAAAATATAGCAAATCGACAAACTTGGTGGTTAGAATATTACAGACAAAGATTTAATCGGATTTAGACTCAATAGAAATACCCCAGATACATTACATACAATAGATTAATAAATTAATTAGTTAATAAAGCATTCATAGAAAAAAAATATAAATATACCTTGATAGCTTGCATAGATCTTGAAAAAGCTTTCGACACTGTCAATCACAAAGCATTATTAATAAAAGTAGCCAAATTAGGAATAACAGGATATCCCTTAAAATGGATAAACAATCTATTAGAAAATCGAACATTCCAAATAAAAATAGTAAAACTAACACCGGAAAAAGGTAAAACTTCAAAGGTTCATTCTTTTCTTATAATGATTTACAACTCAAATATTAAACCAGATATACCACTAGTGACAAACAATAAAAAACAAAAATCATGCAATAACATAGGAACTGAACTACAAAAGCTTAAAGACTGGGCATATAAATGGAATTTGAAAATACATTTCCTAAAGAAGTAAGGGTTTCTTTCTTTCTTTTTTTTTTTTTTTTTTTTTTTTTTTTTTTTTTTTTTTTTTTAGATAGAAAGATCAATTAATTACAAAAAATAAAAGTAGATGATATAGAACTACAATATACAGTCATGATACACTACAACTAATACTAGATGCACCTAAACTAAAATGGAAAAATATAGACAATCTGAAAGTAATCGTAAATAATAAGCCTCATAAAAAATTGCCACATTAACCTGAGGAGCAAATTAGAATTCTACACAATATATATAAAACCAAAAATTGAATATGGGATAACAATTTCTGGTGCAGCACCAGCAAAAGATACAGATTTTTAAAAAGTAGACACCCTTCAAAATCAAATATTAAGAATGACAACTGGCTGTCTGAAATCGACTCCAGTCATAGCTCTTCAAACATTAACAAATTTACCACCATTAATAAAAACATACAAGAACTTTAATGTATACAATTAACAAAGATCTTTATTAAATCAAATACAATGCCAATTAAACATCAAATAACAAATTGTATTAAAGAATATAATTCCCAGATAGATAAGATATTATTAATTCACAGAGTTTCTGAAACAAGAAGAAATTTAAACCTTGAGATAACACCTAACGAAGTACCAAACATATCACCAATACCCTTATGGTGTGATCATCAGAAAATGTACACATGAACTTTGCAGACCTTACATAAATACCCCTCAAATTATAATCCAAAAATATCAAGAGATGATAATACTACATATAAAATGTTTACTAGAATGTTTACCGTGGTTCTAAAGCAACAGAACCAGATTTAACCTTGGGTGCAATTTATGTCCAAAATAACAATATAACTATTTGGAAATTACCGGCCACTCTAGAAATAACTCATGCAGAACTATTTGCCATAAAACAAGGATTAAATTACTTGAGTAATAAACTAACAAACACAGCAATACTAACAGACACAATCATCACTACAACTAAGACAGAACTCCAATCTATAAAACTACAAACAAATCATGTATGAAATACAAAAACAAATGCACACTTTATTAACACAATATCAAACAACAATGATCTAATAGATTCCATCACATCATATGCACCCTCAGAAGGTCGTGGCCATGTAAGACTACCCTACACCCTCTAATATTATGGACTTCTGGCCGACTTCTCACCAGAGATTGCGGCTACCACCCAACCACTGTCGTCTGATGTCACCAAAACGATCCTTGACTTGGACCCCGACCACAACCAGGCATTTAGGGAATTCAAGGTAGCCCTCCTGTGACCCCCAGTCTTCGCTTCTTTCAACCCGAAACGACTAGTAATTCTACAAATGGACGCTTCTTGCCCATATGGTTTGGGATATGCCCTTCTACAGGAACACAGCCATGGCCAGCTCCAGCTCGTCCATTGTGGCTCATGGTTTCTGCTCAGTGCTCCCACTTCTGGGGATTTTTCCCCCAGATTGGTACTTTTTAGTGCATTTGGGGATAAGTCTGGGGAACTGAGCTTTCTGGCGATTTTCTAGGGAATTCTGGTCATAGAAATAATTTAGGGATTTATGCTTAGAACTTTTGCCTTAACTGAAATGCATGAGGGAGGTACAGGATCATCTCCAACTTACTTTTTCTGTTTTTAATCTACTTGCATAATATTTGTGCTCACGACAGTAGATAGTACAGAAAAACAAACATTTGTATATGGTGCGCACAAAGTTTTGCAATAAACATTAACAATTACATACATCAAAGTGTAGCCTACTCCATAGTCACATATTGCAATTTGTTGGCAGAGAAAATATTGAAGTGTGACCAACCTCAGTATTATAATTATTTTATTAGTCTAAAGGCGTCTTCTGTACGTGCCATAAAAGTTAATCCAATATTAAAGTTTAATCCAGATCTCGAGTGCGCATGCAAAATGGCAGCGTCTGAGATCAACTTTTAATGCATCTCTGGACCAGCATTAACTTTCAAACTCAAACTTTAATGATGCACATGCGCAGAACGAGGTAGTTAATCCCACCATCCTTGTATTGATACATAACAAAGACTACATTATTAACTCAATAGAAAAGATGGAGTTGGCATCATTGTTTAATTAATTTAATTTTATAGACAACAGTATAACAAATTCTGACGTTTTCATATTAAAGATGTATATGAAAATTCATCAACATATATTCTTATAAGTTTTGGGATACTCAAACTGCAGTTATAAGTCTCAGCAGTGAAAAGAAAATCCCACAGAGAATTCCAGACCAGACGTTATAGATACAGAAAGATAACGTTATAGCAACGTTAGAAAATGTATTATATCAGTAGACTAAAAAAGAAAGCTTTTAATAACATCACGATTATGCTTCAAACTGAAAGCACGAGAAAGAGCTCTCCGAGATAACTCT
>NC_091550.1:35968625-35971125 GCF_042767895.1 Penaeus vannamei | reverse complement strand
AGGACAAAGAAAAACCTCAGCGCCTTCAGTGGGAGGAGGATTCCTGAGTACGTTCTTTGACAGACGGCAACTGCCTAGGCCTCTCTTTTACTGCCGCTATCTGTATATATATATATATATATATATATATATATATATATATATATATATATATATATATATATATATATATATTTTTTTTTTTTTTTTTTTTTATAAGTCTGGGAAATGCACTCTCTTTCTATCAGACCTCCGGCAACCTTCAGCTTGAAAACCATGCTGTCCATGACAGGAATGCCATTATTCTAAAATCTTATCTATATTCCAACCATCCATTAGCACATGCAAGGTGAAAGAGATTGAGAATTATTCGCCGAGTATATTACGGTGTGCGTGCTTTATTAACATAGTATGGCATAACTCAGACAATTGTCTACTTCCATGTATGAGTTATAGGCTTCAATCACTCTCGGTCGAGGTACTTGCATATTCTTCTCATCTTTTTTTGGCCATCTTTGGTAGGGGGACAAGGGATTTGCACCAAATTCATTGGAGGCAATTTATACAGCCTCTCTTTTCATACCAGGCAGTAAGAGAGAAGGCCTGGTCATCTCTAACAAGGCAGTCAGCTGCTGCTCTCCTATTTTTCAACTGTTTTTTTCTGTTTTGAGACCAATATTTTTTGTAAGTAAGTTCTTTTTCAGTGTCCCGGTAGCACCCATATCATAAGATGCTATCCTCTCAAGGAGCCTAGGGGATGTGAAAAAAAACTATCAAAAAAGTAACTTGTACCCCATTATCAACTCTTGTATGTTTGACATTTAATCCAGTTCTCAGAACGCTTAGAATTAAAGCTTCCTTTCCCTGAAAAAACAAAAAAAACAGTCCAAAACAAGTCTATCATTTCCTGCAAGAACATAAACTTTTATCCCATGTGGATTAGGCTTCCTGGGTGTAAATGTTGCAAGTTTGATACGTTCTCTAAAAGGGAAGATCATTTCATGAACTGAAACAAATTTAGGCCTCTCTAGTTCAACACATCTTTCCCTAACAGAACAAATCGTAAACGCATTTTTTTTTCAGGTAGAATCACCCGTCAGTCATCAACTAATGCAGAAAGCATATCACGTGTCATTGCATCAGTAATCCATGTCATTCTTGTTATTTTTCCCTGCCAGTACAGAGCCGTGTCTCTAGTGTTAAAGCATCACATACTCCTTCTGATACATATGCGTTAAAATATTTTACTTGGCTTATAACAACTGCATGTATTTGGAAAGCAACATCAGCTGGGAATCTGCAAAATCTGTGAAAGACAGCAGGTCCAGCTGTGGAGACCTTCCTTGACCTCGAGGCAAATCAGTCTTGATTATTGGATTATGAAGATGGCTCTTCTGTATCATCAGTGACAAGAACTTCAGTTTCATCCTCTATGTCGGAGTCTGTAACTATGCAGTCTGAAGAGATCTCGTGGTTGCAAGTCATCTGTAGGCTACGTATCATCTTCAGACAAGTCACTGAGGTCCTCATCAGAGGGACCCCATAATAAGCGAAGTATCTCATTGTCATCTGTAATATATATTTGATATTCATATCTAAAAACACAATGATAGAATTATCTGGGAAAAAGGTATGCATTAAAATTCTTGCATATCATTACAGGTAAAAAGCATTTGTATATAGATCAAGCATGATTTTAAAAAACACAGATTTTTACTTAAAACAGTGCAAAAATACCAGTTGAAATGTGTAAGTACAAGTCTACAACCTTACTCAAGTTATTACAGTTCCACCAGTTTTTACATTTAAATGGTGAAAAATATCTTGCCATGTACTAAATATATAATTTATTAGACCAAAATATTTTCAAATCAATTAGACACAGTTAAGAAATGGAATGAAATTGCACTATTTATTGTGACAAAAACATGAGAACGCACTTCACAAGTAGCTAACAGAAAACTCACTCTCTGAGTTTCTTACCTATTTGTTTATAAACATTTGCGATATTGTCAAACTCTAGAAATTATATAAAACTCTGACCCTTTAGTTTTTATATTTAACAACCAATAATCATCATTACTTACTAATAGGTGCATGGAATTTTCTCTCAAGTAGGTAAGTATCTCACTCTCTTCATATTTCTGGGATCCATGTTTGTTTTTTCCTATTTTCTTTGCTCAATAATGAAGAATGATTTGAAAACCCAAATAAAAAAGCATTATTTTTCTATATCAAAATATGTGCAAAATTTGTCAACTTTTTATTACCTTAGGGTCGAATGGGATATATATACATATACATATATACACACATGTACATGTATATATACAGGTATCAACATATATACATACAGTCATACGCACAAACATTTTAACCTACAAACATACACATATGTATATCCTCATATACAAGCACGGGAAGACACACATACACGTTCATATTCTACACTTGCCAATGATTATGCACATACATTTAGGTATACATACTTAGGCATATGTACATGCACACGCATATCTGT
>NC_091550.1:35918625-35923625 GCF_042767895.1 Penaeus vannamei | reverse complement strand
TGTGTTCATGAGTTCCGAACCGTAATAATAAATGCCAGCTTAACAAAACCGGAAAGGCTTCTGGTGTGACAAGCTGTATTCAAAAGTCATTTTTCAAAGGCAAAGCTCTAAATGTTTTTATCACTGAAAAAAGAACAACTTCCATAGGAAGAAATAAGAGATGAATTGAAAAAAATGGCAAACATAATGTTGGAAGAGTACGTTTTCGGTGGCTTCTGCCAAGAAACCAAGAACTTTTGTTTTTGGTTTTGTTTACGATGAGAAACGGCACTCAAGATACAAAACTTAGTTCGACCGAGAATAGCAGTCATTCAGATTTTAGGAAGGCCTCTGAAACAGAAAAAGAGGGCTACAGTCACCTCCAGGTTAATCAAGCATTAGGAGACCCTAAACTGATACACATACAAATAAAACTGTAAGAAAGTAAAATAAAAGTGTGTATGTGTGTATAAGGTTACATTATATATGCAATTACATATAGACCTAGCTAACCAGGAATGTGCATCTAATTACCCAAAACAGCACTTACTTAAAGTTTTGTTAATTTACATTAAAATAATTTTCTCGTTAATGAATTCTTATCAAACGATTGTGGTGCACTGACGTCGGCATATCAAAGCTTATATCACAGATTAAAGTTTACATAAACCAAACACTTTCTATACGTGGTCGACCTGAATAAAGTTAAATATGTAAAAATACAGCCAGTATTAGAGAAGATACTTAGACACAACAATATTAATCACTTCTCAATAATATTAGGGGACATCTAACCCTGAATTGTAATGCAAGATATAAGTTCCAAGTGCATTAGTTGTCGAGAAAATAATTCTACTGATAATGAATGATATAAAGAGTTTTGGTGGGCAAAAACTAGACTTTGTTAGTTCAGAGACATATCCCGACTTTAATGTGCAGTTTTTTCTCCATACCTTCAGGTATCATAGGTCAGAATAAGATACAGTTATTGTGCTGACATGCTAAACAATTAAAGGGAAGACACACGGAACAAGTTTTAGCCATATAAAATTCTGAGTGGAGTTTGTGTGTTACTCGGATGCGGGACAGGCACCAATTCGTAATGAATTCCACCAAACACTTCATGCGGGATTTCGGCAGTTGAACGAAAAGTTTGTATTTTTATAATTTACCAATATTCTTCCGCCCTAATACTCCAGAATTTTGCTTGGATTTAGCCATTTCCCTATTTATTCCACTATATTCCACAATCAGTTCTAAGAATATATGGGGTTAGAGGGAAAAAAAGGTCAGCGGCCCTAAGGTTACCATATTTTCTCAAGATTATTGTAAACCTTGATGCTCTGCAATAAAACATTTATGAAATTGGGTTTTTTTTTAATCATAACTCAGTGAAGGGAAAACAAACATAGAATTACCTAAAAAAATTATTATCATGATAATAGCACTGCTTAATTTTAAATGTTAAATGACGTTAATAAGGCCAATATTCCATTTTTCTTCATTTATTCTGCATAAAGCATATTAGACAATACAACTGAAAACATATATATGCAATAGAAATAAGCACATAAAATTATATGAAAATAGTAAGAGAAAATTATTTCTATAAGATCTAAACATCAGTTTAAGAATTTTTAAACGTGATTAATGAATTTCTTATGAAGAAATACATAGAGCAGCAAAAAAGTGTATAACTTTCATGTGCGCTATACATGAATCGGTATAGTCCCAGAAAAAAACAAA
The DNA here is from genome assembly GCF_042767895.1 of Penaeus vannamei. Taxonomy (NCBI): domain Eukaryota; kingdom Metazoa; phylum Arthropoda; class Malacostraca; order Decapoda; family Penaeidae; genus Penaeus; species Penaeus vannamei. Next base: position 35,921,900 of record NC_091550.1, on the reverse strand, counting down.
AAAAAATCGTAATCATATTCAGTGAACATGGACTTTATTTTACCGTTTAACGTCAGACCGATAAGATCTGCACATTTTTATAATTGATAAAATGAAGAGTATGCAGCTATTACAATTCAAATTTAAATTTCCATCCTGTATAATACCACTTATACTGATTCACTCTCCCCGCCAATCCCTACTAAGCGTTTTCCAATTTCTTTCTGTGACTTTCTCATAGGATAAAACGGGATATAATGATATATACCAAGGAAGAAATTACATATATTTCTACTTCGACCCCAACACCGCCTAGAAACCCAGCCATCCAACGCGTCTTCATTTCCTTCTGTTCAGGGGATAATAGGGGCACAAAAGGAGGATCGTTAGTATTGAAATTAGGATGCAGGAGGATTTCCTCGCTTCCTTTGGGTTCATTGGGGTCGTTGGTTTCGTTGTTGTTTTTTTCCTTTTCTTTTCTAATGGCCAGATTACAGCCAGACGGGAAGACCGGCATTCGCAGATGCAGGGGTATGCAGATTGACATACGGGAATGTTGATGTTAATGATAGCAGCAACAAGGTTGTAATAAATATCACCATGCAGTGTCGTGCACACTAGAGAGACTTGACCCTCATTCCTAAGACTATGAAATTTGATTTAAATAATGGCATCATACTTCCCATTAAGTTCATCCTTAGCGCACTGTCTGAAATATATATATATATATATATATATATATATATATATATATATATATATATATATATATATATATATATATATATATATATATATATATTTTTTTTTTTTTTTTTTTTTTTTTTTTTTTTTAACAAATACTGCACTCTGGCAGTCTGCTCTACTTTTTACAGATGTTATAGAAGAAGCTAAATTTCCTTCACCTCCTGCATGCATACTTAAATGTATTACACTCTTAATACATATAGATTTGATAAAACGCACGTACTGTTTAATTTCTTAAACGGACATTTTTCGCCGTTATTTACGGCCTGTGGAAATGGCTGAATAGGCCAAAAGTAAACCACCCACTGCAGACAAGTAATCTTTCCTCTAAAAGGCGATTTACTGATTTGCAGGAGGCAGTTTTATTATTATCATGCTCGTGTTACCGCTATTTTAGTATCTGTCAAACTATCTCCCCGTCTAACGATCTCTTACTCAGTCCCTTGACCTGCTAACCTGTTTTACTGCCTTAGATATTAAGCACTCGGTATAAAAACGATAGGCTAACATTAACCAAATTTATGAAAACATACTAACCAGAATGTAAAATCCTTTTCTAACAATGAAGAACAAAGAGACGAGAGCTGACTTGGGGATTCCCAGGACCCTGAAGTGAGGCAGAGAGACAGACGGATCAAGAAAACACGAAAGTTTGTATCCTCTGGGATATCTCGGCAGCGCCACGAACTGCTGCACTGACGTTGGCAATTCGAAGCTAGAATACGAGCTGTCCTAAATCCATTCCTTTTTTTTTTTTTTTTTTTTTTTTTTTTTTACGTCAAGTGACATAACAATTTCATCTGATAAGCGTGGAACGTTTCACTTATATTTCTAAAGAATTTTATTTCATGGCAACGTGAAATTTTACGGAGGTCACGTAATCATTTAATAAACGCGCGCGCGCACACACACACACACACACACACACACACACACACACACACACACACACGCACACGCACACGCACACGCACACGCACGCACACTTACGCACGCACACGCACACGCACACGCACACGCACACACACAAACCAACGTACTGCAATTTACCCACTTTGCAAATGCCAACGAACGCACTTCATGCAAGACAGACACGCCTCATGCACACCACCCACTCATGTCAATAAATGTAAACTGCCGGACGAGCCACCGAACAGAAACTGAAATCATCGATAGCGCTGAAAAGTAAGAGTCGGGGAATATCATAAAGTAAAAATGGTTGTAATCATGCTAACATTGAAAATATGGAAAAGCGACCAAGAAAAACAGATGATATCAAGAGTGCCAGCAAAAGCAACATTTCCTGCATTTAGAGGTAACACATATGCATGATACCTGAATGAATAAATGAGAAACGAAGAATTCCTATTGAAAACTGCTTGCGTGGAGTCACCTGTTGAACACGCCAGGCAAATACCACTACGGAGTGAGTTAAAAACGTTTAGATGAAATACTGTTGTAGTTCTCATAGCCCTTTGTTAATAAACTATGAGCCTCTTTTCAGTACATAATCTACCCTTGCTTCTGAGGTTATTATGTATCACCTTTGGTTCTTATAATTGTTACTTACAATATTTTTTCTCATTGTCGCTTATTTTCATGTTTTATTGATATATTAAATCCCTTTCATGGAAATGAGTAAGTAGACAAACTTACAGAACATTTCTTATTTAAACAATGAAATAAAACAAAAAGAAGTCAATCACCTTTTTATGGTTTACTACAATACTGTCTCCTTGCTATTTCAGATCTGAATATTTCCTATATATATCTTTTGTCAGTAAACACGTCGATGTTTTATAATTAGTTAAACGTATATACCGCTTCTTACCTGATGAAAGTCTCTTAATGTTGATTGAACTAAGTTTAATATAACTGATTATTAAAAAAAATGGTTTATACAGTATTTTGCAAGAGCTGTTAAAATATTTAGTTCCAGCTACAGAATTTTTACATATTTCTTTTAATAACACTTCATCACCAACGTACATCATGTTGGAGTCTTTAACCAAGCCCTTCAATCTTTTATCATTATTTCGATAATAATAATATTTTCTATCTTACCATTATTCAGGGATAAAGGATGTTTTGACTTCGTCCTCGCTCCATTGCCATTGATATTATCGTCACTTCTATTTCTCATTCCGTTTGGTGTTATTACTGCCATTATTAATCAGTGCAAATGCAGACTTTGATTTGAATTTACTAATACGATACTGATGGAAAGCATAGTGAAAGGATGGTTACGATAAAGATAAGACGATAGTATGAAAATGATAAATAATAGGAACAGCAAGAAGAAAAATAATAATAATGATTATGGTGATGATAATTATGATAATGAACAAAATAATGATGATAATAGTAATAATTATAATGTAAATACCAAGAGCAATGAATAACAAATAGAAGAATATCCTCAGTAAAAGAAAATTTATTATGGTAATGATAATAATACTCATCATGGTAATCAAGATTATAATCATAATCAATCATATTCATAATAATAATAATAATAATAATAATAATAATAATGCGAGTGATGACAA
>NC_091550.1:35908625-35911125 GCF_042767895.1 Penaeus vannamei | reverse complement strand
ATTATTATTATTATTTTGTTATTATTATTTTTTAAAATTGTATTTGCTTTTTCTGATCATTATTTTGTTCATTCTTCTTATTATCATCATTATCACTTTCATTATTAGCTTTTTTACCATTATTATTATTAATGCTATTATTATTTTCATTTTCATTATTCTTATTGTTACCATAACAATCATTATTATTGTCATTATCATTACTATTTCTATTACTATTGCTTTTGCCATTACTGTACAATTATTTTCCATTATCATTAGTAGTAGTAGTAAAAGTATCATTACTATCAATAACATACTTATTGCTAATAACATTATCATTATCATTCTTATCATAATTATTTCATCGTCATTATCCCTGTCTTAATCATGATTATTATCATTACTAATATCTTTATTATTTCCTTCTATCATCAATATATCTATTAGTTATTTATTAATATCATTGTTATCACTATCATCATTATTATTATCATTTTCAATATCATCAGTGTCATCTTTATCATTTTAATTCATTATTTGTTACTAATATCATTATTACTAGCATTGTTACTATCATTATTTTCATTATTTTTGTTATCATCATACTGGTTGTCATCAATAATATTCTTGTCATCAATATATTTACTGTTATCATTAACATCGCTATTATAAGTATCATAATTGCTTTTATCATTATCAGATGTTTTTGTCATCTTGATTATCATTTTGATTATAATAATTGTTATGGTTAATATAATAATAATTCCTAATACGAATAATACTATAATTAGTACCACTGAAATTGTTTTATTATAATTTCTAAGCGGCCGACGTGGTGGGTGCTTCACGTACAAGGTGATGTGAAGCGATGGTGTGGTAGTCAAGATAGTGTTAATACTTTGCATGCCTTCTCACTTGCAACTGCCACCGCTGGCTAGCCTAGTCCGAAAAATGGAGCTGCTCTGCATAAGCCTCCCGTGCCAGTGCACAGCCTATCCATCATCGAGACTTCTGCAGTGCCTCCTCGTGGCCTCCAATGGAAATTGGGCACCTTGCGGTCCCAGGATAAACTGTGGGGATATCAGAGCAGCAGGAGGTCCTAGAGGTAAAGTGTCATGGCCCACCGGCGTGTGGACACGCCCTGGCCTTGTACCAACTCCTGCAACTAAGCCCACTGGGGTTAATGGGAGGCTCAGGGCAGGTGGACCTTGCCAGTCCTCCCCCCCCCCAAATAAATACCCATCGGCAGTGCAAATTATAACTGAAAATGCTGGGAGGGGAAATGCCCTTCCCACCCAGCAAGAGAGGCAGGCTGGGTGGAACGCAGGAATGGAGCGGGAACTACTCGCCCTGCCTGCATTCTGGCAGCCGGCAGAGTGAAGCTTGGAGGGGAAAGACCAAGGGAACCCCGCAGGTGGACGATGGGTCCTTTTATATGGAGATGACGTCCACCCGGGGTGGACCTCAAACGGGAAGTCAGGGTTGGGGCTTGGAACATCCGTTCTTTACGTCAGGTTGATCGATTGAGCCTCTGTTGTCGAGGGAACTGGGGAAGCTGTGAGTTGAGATGGCTGCTCTCGAAGGTGAGTGGCAGTGGCACGATTAGTGTAGGTGACTACAATTATGCTTCTCCCTTTTACTGTTCATAACAAAAAATGAAATAAATGATTTTGGAAGTATACTTACTTTTCGCAGAAATGTTGTAGCCAAGCCAAATTTAGTTCAAAATAAACGTATTGTGGCTAATTTTGTAGATCGAAAAAATATCAACGGAATGTAGGAAGTACATTTTTATATCTTTTCTTGTGCCTCATATAAAAGTGACACATACATGAAAGAAAGCGTGTTTTTTTTTTTTTTTTTTTTTGACACCTGCTAGTCTACTCGGTAAAATATTTTACCCTCAAAAAGTCGAAATCGAAAAACTGTTTCTTGCATTCCCTGATTTAGGATGATTCTGTAAAATAAAACGATCAGAATGACTGTAGTTTTTTTTCGGGGGGGGGGGGGTAAAAAAAAATCTGCATTGGTCAATTTTCACTTTTCTCTTTGGCCGGTTTGGAAAAAATGATCTTGGAGATCTTGCTAGGGTCTAGATAAAAGGGTGTGATCATCTAAATCGGCAAAGGCAATAGAAAAAAAAAAACAATAATAATAGTAAAGGTCAATTCTTCATAGCTGATGCGATATGAGGCGATGCATGGGAATATTGAGAAGACGGAAGCTAAGGCCGATTGCAGGTGATGGCCCCTACCATCTTCACCCTGAGTCGTTCTGAAAGGATTAAAGGCTGGCTTTGTGTCAATACTGAACGGCCTTTGACTCCATTTCCACTTACCTCTTCATCCTCTTCGCCACCTTACTAACCTACAGCGCTCTGCCACCTTCTATACTAACATATTTTGACCTAATCGTTAACTCATTTTTACCCTTTTCGCCACAATACTTTATCATACTGTTGTTTGACCTTTGATGTTCTGGTACATTATTTCTTTTGGCCATTAACCATTCTGGGAAT
>NC_091550.1:35903625-35906125 GCF_042767895.1 Penaeus vannamei | reverse complement strand
GTTTTGTGCAGCACGTACATTGCAGAATTATATTTAGAAAAAGAAAATACATGCAGTTTATATGCAATTACACAGGGTACGTTTAGCAATATAAATTCAACCCAAAAAGGGGTACAAGAACTGCGGTGCGCGTATGATAGCATAAATATTAATTATGTGTACAATACTACTCCTACTTTAGTCTCTATATGGAATAAGAATGTATATCCTTTACTTCTTTGTTCCGTCTATGATGTTAGTTTAATGTTTCATATTCAATTTGATAGGTTGGGATATAAATATCACCCATTGTAGGTTGTATTACGTACTACGTTTTTGTTTGTTTTGTTTTGTTTTGGAAGCTTACAATATGTTGTGTTTATTTCGGTGTGTTGCGTATAGTTCCTATACATCTACCATCTGTAATATTTGTATTTATAAATAATATTGATATAATAATTAAAACGTCATTTCATAGATATATGCATGATAAATATAAAAAATGTAATCTTCATAGCAAGAAATTAATGTATCCATTTCATTTTGCCCTTCCAAGATAACATAATATTCTTCATTACACATTACTGTAAAATAGCTACAAACAATATCTCATTTCGCTTCCAAAATGAGATACCGTTTGGTCGGCCGTGGTCGGACCGGCTCGATTTCAGATTTTTCAAAGCATTGCAATATGAATGCATGGTCCTCCTCATATGGCCTACCGTCTTTTACAACTTACAATACGTTTCTTCATTTCAGAGCTTATATCTCCAGCATGAATTTTCTATTGGTACGCCTCTTGCCACAATAGTCGATACTTCTACTCAACAGAGTATATGCGAGTCTTATTGAAGAGAAGAATATATCGCCATAAATGCAATAACCTTTGTTCTCAAGTGTAGAGGACATGTCAAGCACCACTTTCTCCCGTAAGCCAATATCATGATAGCCATGCTGATCGGTATAGCTTTTATATTGGCAGGCATAACAAGGGGGTCTAACCAAACCCAAACTTTGCACTTATACGCAAACGCAAACATACCTGCATACTTGTATATATGTGTAAGTGCGTATGTGTGGTTGTGTATGTGTATGTGTTTGTTTGTGTGTGTGGGGGGGGGGATCCACTTAACAAAAATGAATCCTGAATTTTCTCTCTCGTAATTCTATCCTAAACCTTAGCCACATTACAAGACAGAGGTTATTAAAATAAACTGTCCCTGTCGACTGATTTGTTTTTAATATTCATTTTCTTTCTTGCTTTGAATTTGATGCTTGATTTGTCATCAATTATATATATATATATATATATATATATATATATATATATATATATATATATATATATATATATGTATATATATATATATATATATATATACAGATAGATAGATAGATGTGTGTGTGTGTGTGTATGTGTATGTGTATGTGTATGTGTATGTGTATGTGTATGTGTATATGTGTGTGTGTGTGTGTGTGTGTGTGTGTGTGTGTGTGTGTGTGTGTGTGTGTGTGTGTGTGTGTGTGTGTGCGTGCGTGCGTGCGTGCGTGCGCGGTATTTCTACCTTGATAATGTTTAATGTGTCTTCTAGAACATGACCGTAAATAATGACGATAAATAATGAATGATAAATGATGAATTACATATAACAATACCAATAAAAATAGTTAACAAATAATAAATTACTTGAAAATACAGAATTATGAGACTACGTTTTTAATTATTTTATAAACTACTATTCCTCTTTTGAGAGAGAGAGAGAGAGACAGACAGACAGACAGACAGACAGAGAGAGAGAGAGAGAGAGAGAGAGAGAGAGAGAGAGAGAGAGAGACCGACAGAAAGAGAGAGAGAGAGAGACAGACAGACAGACAGAGAGAGAGAGAGAGAGACAGACAGACAGAGAGAAAATAAATAATCGCTTGAAAATGGCATTACATAATCAGACTCTCGCTAGGCAACTGTTTGCTGGCGTCTAGAACCGTGCTTTGAAGCTGTGCTTTGCAGTTCGAATCAGCAGGTTTACAGAGAGCAGTCTAACTAGACACCCGAGTGATGATGTTAGGCCTTCCCTGCCATGCAATAATTGTTTACTCTCTTTGGTTGCCCTCGCTCTTTGAAACGAAACTTCACTTAATGACTTTCGCTTACTATGATAGGCTGTCTGATCGTCCAGACCTTTTCGTTCTGTTTTTATCGCAACATATTGGATACGACTTGTTTTCACTCTGATGCAAGGCTGTTAAATATATGTTTTCATACATATAAACATCGCATATTTAGCTGTTCACTTATATTTCTGGGTGAAATCATTCACCTAAGCTGGCTTGCCAAACACAACTGGAATACAGAGAATAGGAACAAACAGAAACGTGTAAGGTTAATTGCCCCTTTTTTTCTTTAGACCGCGTAATAACTGCTAAGGGGGATGCAAGAATGTAGGTTGAACGGTTTGGGTGCGTTGTTATTCATCGGGGTGTGCATCAAGTAAGTTTCAGAGGCGGTACGTAGGGTACCCCG
>NC_091550.1:35863625-35866125 GCF_042767895.1 Penaeus vannamei | reverse complement strand
AATGTTCATAACAATGTTGACATTTCCTTTGGGATCCCGGCTGGCACGTTGCCACCCTTTTCATTACCATTTCATTCCTGTAAAATCAGCTGCCCTAGATACATTTTCCGATTTTCCAAAAGTATTCCTCTTATACATGCAGCTTAATCACACCATTAATATCCTCCAGCTGACCCACAAAAGGTAAAATGCACAAGTGATGGCTAACCAAAAGACCAAGTTTTTGGAATTCTCTCCAGAGGAATATCAGCCTATAACCGGACAAGAGAATCCGAACCCATCATAACTAATGAGATCTTATCCGGCTTAATGCTGGTCTTCTGGGTAAGCTGATTTATTTCCCAATCTCTTCCTTTCCTTGTTTTATCTCCTGCGCTTCCCCATCATGAAAATATGTCTACCTTTTTCATGCTGTGAGAGAGAAAAAGATTGAGGAAAATAATTTCCTCCACGTTCTGTACAAACAGTATGTAGTTATGGTTATTGCATGTTTTAGTATGAAAAAAAATCTTGATAACATAATATAATATGCTTCATCTGTGGAAAGCAGTTCAGACCAGTAGGAAAGAGAGAGAGAGAGAGAGAGAGAGAGAGAGAGAGAGAGAGAGAGAGAGAGAGAGAGAGAGAGAGAGAGAGAGAGAGAGAGAGAGAGAGAGAGAGTGAGTGAGTGAGTGAGTGAGAGGAGGGGGGGGTGTTCAGAGAGAGAAAACAAATCAAGACGAGAAAGACAAATAGATTGATAAATAGAGAGATAGAGATAGATCGATAGAGATAGAGAGAGAAATACGCATTGTTTAGCGCAAGGCAAGGTATATGTACATTCGTATAACTAGTCCATCTTGATGAAAATCTTAGCTGGTAACGTCTTAGATAAGCCCTGCAACATCACCATTATTCATTGCATATATTGAATATTTGTTGTTATTGTTATTATGAACCATTTTCAAAGAAAATGCACTGAGCAACACGCCATGAAATATTACACAATTTGTAGGGGTCATGAAAGGGGGCAGGGCTAATGATAACATCACGTTTAGCAAATAAGAGTGCTGTGAGATAATAGATGTAGCTAGATACACATTTTTTGTATAATTTACTCGCTATTGTTATAATTATCAAAAATAAAACTAAAATTCCCCTCTCTTATTTATGATAACTCAGAATTCTCTTGGGAAGAAGTCAATTCAATTTTTGGGTTCAATGGGCAAACTAGAAGTGGAGCTACTTAATTATACTTTCCTTGGTGAAAAGATTTTCTTCCGTCTTTCCATGCGTTTTATGCATTGTGATAATTCGACACTTTGATCCATAGAAACATCCCATTCGGGATTATTTAAGTGCACGCACGCACGCCCGCACACTGTAAAAGCTCGCATATGACACTCAAATCTTCCGAAATTATCATCAGTGAATGCGAAGCGATCCGGCCGCTTACCAAATCCATTAGGAGGAAACTAATGGCGATACTTGAGTAGTTTCAGACTGTAGTTTCATAATTACCGGCTGACAGACGGATGATAATGAGGCGACGGAAGGAATGCATTCGATTATTCTGTGTGTGTGTGTGCTGTGTGTTTGTGTGTGTTTGTGTGTTTGTGTGTGTGTGTGTGTGTGTGTGTGTGTGTGTGTGTGTGTGTGTGTGTGTGTGTGTGTGTGTGTGTGTGTGTGTGTGTGTGTGTGTGTGTGTTCGTTGTACAGTATCTGGCTCGGTTTTCAGTATTTTTCCCATTCACCACCTACAACATATAACGACCTCTCATCAGTTTTATGAATCCGATTTTAGATCTACTCAATAAAAATAATTGTTACCGACACCTAAATGAGATAGTTCAGTAGATGATGAAATAAAAGAAAAATCACAAAGCAATGCAACCTTCCAAAAAGAACGAGCGACGGTGGAGGATGAAGATAATCATAAAGGAGCAAGTAAGTCAGCTCTATTGCGACGTTAACGCCTGGATCGGTGCGGTGCCTGCCTTGCGGTGTCACGTGACCCGCTCCCCCTTCGAACGCGAGCTGAGGTTAACGGCGTGGCTTTAAAGCAGCCCGGGAGAGGGGCCTTCGCGGCTGGCTTGGGATTTTACGTCGAGGTTTGTTTGGGTTCTTACGACCCTGCCGTAGGAGGCGGAGCCGGCTTTGAGCCTGGCTTTTACTCGGTATGTGGACGCAGATGGAGTGAAAGATGAGGTTAGCACACATACACACACACACGCACACACACACAAACACTTACAAAGACACACCTACACACACACACACACACTATAGTCTACGGGTCGAGCGCTTGAGTGACACACACACACAAACACACACACACATACACACACACACACACACACACACACACACACACACACACACACACACACACACACACACACACACACACACACACACACTTCGAAACACAAGCACACACTATAGGGTAAAGGTCGAGCACCTGAGTCACCGCAGGACAGCAGATGATTAGGAAGGGCATAGAATCAAGCAAGGGTGCTAC
>NC_091550.1:35831125-35856125 GCF_042767895.1 Penaeus vannamei | reverse complement strand
TTATTATCATCATTATTATCGCTATCATTATTATTATTATCATCATTATTTCTATCATCCTTGTTATTATTATCAATAACATTATTCTTGTTGTAACTATCATAATAATGATGATGGTGATAACAAAAATCTAATCTAACCACTCACTTAGATATTGAGAAGAGAAAGCTTCAGATCGTTTGTTGCTTATTTCTTTTAACAGTCATACGGGGAAAAAAGAAAGAAAGAAAGAGAGATAATAATGATGATGGTGATGATAATAATAATAATAATGATAATAAAGATCATAAGAATAATAAAGATACAAGAATAGAGAAATTATGATAGTAACAATAGCGATACTATTATTAACAATGATAATAATAGTAATAACAATTATAACAGTAATGATGATAATAAAATGAATTATAGTATAAAAGAGATTATCCTGTCATTATCATGCAATATCAGGCGATTAAAAGAGAAAGAAAGAAAAAGAAAAAGAAGGAAAAAAGAAAAGTAAACAAAAAATGTACAGAGAAAAGAAAAGAAAAGAGACAAAAAATGAAGAGAAAAAAGAAAAGAAACAGAAAGAAATGAAGAAAGAAAGAAAGAAAAAAAGCGACTCAGTTTTCACTCCAAACACACGCACATTTTGTCTCGTGTATAAGCGACAGCAGCATTGATATAAGACTATGGGGAGAGAGAGGGGGGAGGGGGTTATACAGGGATAGCCTATCATTGCTAATGAGGTTTGCTTTTAATGAACAGCTGTGTCTGTTGTTAGTGTTAGAAAAAGAGGATGAAAATTAGTGAGATTGAATGGCTCGTAAACCGTTTGGATAAAGGGTTTTAAGCATTAATCTCTCGGATATTCCTCTCAGTGACAGATACGAAGTACAGAGACGCAGAATATACAAAATACATAGGCTTGAGCCCGTAGAAGATACAAAGTACAAGGACGCAGAATATGTATGTATATACGCTTGAGTCCGTAGAACAGGTGAATAAGACACCACTCGGTTAGATATGGCGATGGGAGATATTCATATAATAAGATCGTTTGTTGCTTATTTGTTTTAACAGTCATCGGGGAAAAGAAAGAAAGAAAGATAGAAAAAATGAAAGAAAGAAAGAAAAATATGATTATTTAAGATGTCTAAGTCGTTAAACCTCAGCATTTACATTGTTTTCTTGTTATAGAAATAGCAGTATGGTCTATAACAATAATAATTCTTTCAACAGCACTTAAACCATTGTCTGAAATCACTGCATAGCACTTTCACATTCATTAATTTTATTTGTCAAGAAACTCCTTATGACTAAATTATCTTTATCCGAAGACATCATCTTTATCAACACCATCATAATCATTATCATTGATACTACCATTACCGTCATTGTTATTAACGTCACTATCATCATCAAAATCATTAATCATGTCATTATTAATGTTGGTATTGTTATTATCATTCCTATCATTATTATCACCAATGTTGTTAGCAGTAGTAGTAGTAGTAATAGTAGTAGTAGCATAGTATAGTATTATCATTATTTTTACCATTCCTACTTTTACTATTATCGTTATTGTTATTATTACCATTATAGCCAGTATCATTATCATTACTATTATAATTATTATCATTACTATTATCATCACTGATATTCTTCCTATCAACGTTATCATTATCATCATTGATCATTCTCATCCTCATTATAATCATCATTATCGTTGTGTTTGTTTTCGCTTATCTTGCCGTAGTTAATGTTATCAACTGTTATCAGCATTACCATGATCTCCCTGATCATCATTATATAACTATAGCGTCAGAAATTGTTTAAAATGAAGATGTCGGCGGAAAAGTCACAGCGCGTCCTACTATTCGGCTGATTCAACCGTATTATTACAGATACAGAATAACATTCGTTCATTATTTGGAAAGTCGCGCCAAAATGAACGTGTCAATTGCATGGGGGTTTCCTCCTCCTCTTATATATATTAACTCTATATTTACTCACGAGGAACTGATGCCACTAACCACTACTTCCTCCCCGATGCGATATAACGAAATTGCTTACGGCTTCTTTTTAAGAAGTGAAATTACATTTTCCCAACGTGGAATATCATTTTATTTTCTTACCGTGCAATCAACCGACTATATGAAGGTTGCAAATGCATTCACGAAAAAAAACAAAAAAAGCGTTTGATCTCAAAATGGAATATTTGATTGCTTTTCGCGTGTTTTTACTCAGAGGGTTAGTTTATTATATCCGTGTCAGTGAGTCGGTGCAAGTTTGAGATAATTGCAATATGGGTATGATGTCAACTCATTCTAATTAGATCAAGACATTTTTGATGGAAGGTATTTACTATTATTCAATATTCCCGTGTTCAGGATAAGATTATGATTGTTGCAGACAGAGAAGATTAGTCAGTCTTTACTCTAGATCTATTTATTTATTTATTTACTATAATAATAATTATTATTTATTTAGTTTCTTCAACTGCAGACACTTTCCCATTTTCTCTGTGTGAGAGTGTGGCGTCAAATGAGTTCTGCAAATATGCCCTTCAGATGAGAGTAAATGCGTATGGCATAGCATCAAGGTTCAGCGAAAGTCCTAAACAGTGTGACTTCGAGTTACAGAACTAGCGATGCCGTCCGTTTTCAACATCCAGGTGGCCATTAAAACAATATGACGGCCATTGTTGCCAAATGGGTGTGTAACTGGCTCGTGAGTGTGTAACACCGCACATACGTACGCAATAATACAGGTAATTGAAATGTATTAGGTCACATTTATCAAAGCTTAGGAATACTCTCTGAATATATAAAACTGTGTGGCGCGCGCGCGCACACACACACACTAAATCGTATGCTGAATGAGAAAACTAAAGGCGTTTTAAGCAGGCAAAGTTCTTGCCTAAATTCTCAAGACTTTTTCTTCCTAATTCAAAAAGTTTTCTTGCTAATTCAAAAACTTTTCTTGCTCTTTCATGCGACCCCATAGATGGCTTGACTTGCGCTTGCTTAGCCAAGCCGTGTACCGTCACCATGGCAATAACGTCGTTCGCGTACCGTTCTGCATGAGATTAAACAGACCATTCGACTTCGACTTACATTCTACAAAATTGATAGGATTTGGCCTTTTTTATGATTTGATCACGGAAATTAAAACCCTTGTTAAAAAAAGAAAAAAATACGAGACAAAATTACAGTTTACTTCGTCTTACTCAACCACATTTCTACAACAAACTATCCAAAGAACACGAACAATATCTTGCACAGTTTTTCGGCGGTTGTTGCAGGGCTCGATATGAAGGTTTTAGGTAAATGTTGCCAAGATATGAGTGCAGGATAACCAACTGTTCAGATTTACCGCTTAGCACCTTGGCCAATTTAATATATATATATATATATATATATATATATATATATATATATATATATATATATATATATATAAAATTTATAACACAAGACACAAAATTAGTTTATTCCGTCTTACTAAATCACATTTCTACAACAAACTATCTCAAGAACACGAACAATATCCTGCTCAGTTTTTTGGCGGTTGTTGCAGGGCTCGATATGAAGGTTTTTGGGTAAATATTGCCAAGATATGAGTGAAGGATAACCTACTGTTCAAATTTAGCGCTAAGCACATTCGTCAATTAAAGATATATAAAAAATGAGAAAAAGAGAAAAAGAAGCTAATTAAGTCTTTCAAAAGTAGTTTATTTGCCCGTTATCTTTATCAACTCATATTTGCCTGTCACCTTTATTACCCATAAAATCATTTCATATAGCAGTGTTATATGTTTTGTTTATTACCCACATTTTTTTTTTTTTCATTTCCAAAAAATAAATACTACTTATCATGTTTTGAATGAACACACTCATTAAGATTACCTATATGATTATCACCTCATGTACAATCTCAAATATACACCCAGCGGGGTATGAATTATTTTATACCTCGCTGGGTGTATAATATTTGAGTGTATACATGAAATAATAATCGTATAGATAATTTTCATGAGTATGCATGTACACACACATACATATAAATGTGTTTGTGTGTATGCACATTGTACATGCACATATAATTCATACATTCTAAAATATAAGTACGAAAGCGAGAGAGAAAATAACATTCCCTTTGACAATTATCATATATCATTTTCCCTCCTTCGATAATAACAGTTACAGACATTATTGCAATTTAGCCACTGAAACTGCAGAAACAGCAAAAGACTGTGTAAAGGTTCATCTCTCCATAAATGAAGACTCACAGCCGCTAAAGAATAGTATGAGTCTTATCCACACCAAGGATAGTATTGAGTTTGTTCAAGAAATTCCTATTGAAATGGATAAGAGATATAAGTTTATATATATAAATATATATATATATATATATATATATATATATATATATATATATATATATATATTTATATATACATGCATTTTTTGTGTATATATACAATATATATATATATATATATATATATATATATATATATATATAATGTATTTATATAGTATATATAAATAATATATATATATATATACATAATATCTTTCTATCTGTCTATCTACATCTATCAATCTATCTATGTATAGTGCGTGTATGTTAGTTAATATATAGTTCATAGTATGTGATGGTTATAAGAAAGTGAATGAAAAGGATATTTTTTATTACTATTTCCTGTATATTTTCTTGAACTAGAGGGAAACGGGAAGCAGTATGGGACAAAATTCTTCATTATGTACCTTGACACCTCGCGGTGTGCATTCGGTACTCCGTCGCGCCCATGCCAGCATTTCCGTCTAGTTTAGTCTGTGTAAGGTAACGCGTCAGCATCACCGTTACCGTTCAGTGTCAAGTGCGTGCCCTGTGTTACAGTCGCGTCCAGCAAAAATTACGTGTTCAATATCGTGTGTTTTGGCGTTATGTATTACGCGTTTTAGTGTTACGTGTTCGTGTTACTTATTTCAGCGTTGCGTGTTTATAACGTGTTTTAGTGTTACGTGTTTGCGTGATGCGTTTTAGTGTTTTACTTATTTTAGTATTACTTTTTATTACGTGTTTTAGTGTTACGCGTTTGTCACGCGCTTTAGTGTTACGTGTTTGTGTGACGCGTTTTAGTGCTTTACTTATTTTAGTATAATTTTTTATTACGTGTTTTAGTGTTATGCGTTTGTCACGCGTTTTAGTGTTTCGTGTCATAGCGTTCTGTCTTAGTCTATTAATGTACTTTAACGTATTTTAGCGTTGCGTGCCACGTGTTTATTTCTTTGCTACGTGCCATGTGTTTTTGTTACGTGTCACGTGTTCTATCTTTCATGTTTTTCGTAGTATGGGACAAAAATTCTTCATTAGAACTAGTTAAGTACATAAGAAATAATTTTTACAGAATCCAGGGGATGAAGTAGAGGAAATCTGTTGTTTTTGCCGAGTTCACTGAGGCTCTCCAGACCTTGGTGAGTAATGTGTAAACATCTAAATTTGTTTACAAAACTGAATACTTATATACAAGTAAAATCAGAAAAAAATATACACAATTTCAAATGAATTCAGGGGATCGCCTGTTTTTTCTTCGATTTTAATGATATAGCATTTTATTTAGACCCTAGCCTAATGCCTGTGGTCGATTATTTTACGAAATCGCCCGAATGGCTTTTTATTTTTAGTCAATAAAAAAAAAAAACGAAAAATTACCAAGTTCCCATTATGAAAATTGGCATTTCAAAAATTCTCTAAAATCCAGATAAAGAGACAGGCATTCTGATGTGATTTTAGAATAGTTTCATGCTAAATTTAGTGGATGTTCGAAGCACTTTCTTCGATTTCGACCCTATTATTTTTTTTCTTCTTTTTTGTGAATTTTTGGAGTAACCGATTTCGAGGGGGGGAAATGAAAATGTTCACATATTTATCCTTTCCACAAGAAATACAGGAAAAAGTTGCAAAATCTATTTCAAACATTCACCAGATTATTTTATACAGCTACAAAATGACCCACAAAACGTTTACTTCGGACTAAAATTAAATTTTAGAGATTTTGTTAAGACTACATGTTCCGAGATATCGGCATTTTTATGTTTTCGTAATTGTTACGGTATCAACAAAATTAGGTATAAGAATAATCTTCCTATAACATAATCCTATACCCTTTACCTCCATTTCTTGCAGGTACTCCTAGTAACAGTTTCTCACTAAACGACATTTGTTTAAGTAGGGTCACATTGATTTGAGGCGCCTATAGGCCTACATTATATAGGCCTGCTTTAATATGCGCTGTAATGGGAATTTACAACATATAAGACTGGCCTGAAAGGCCTCCTCCATGACAGTATTTACACAGTACTGGCTCATTACTGATATATACGTCTATGTATATCTTTCTAATACATTTCATTATATGTAGACCGTGCCTTAGTTTATTTGCGAGTAAAAATCAGAGATTTATAACAATAAGCCTGCAAATAAAATACGTTTGACTGAAGTGCTGGCGGGGGGGGGGGGGGGGGCGTGTTTGACTATATCGCGCTTGACAACGATGAGTTGTTGAGAGGGACAACCATTATTGTATCATTTACGCTCGCTGTGGTTGAGGGGACAGTAGATTCCGCTCTACTTGCCTTCTTTGACTCTAGTGAAGTAATATATTCTTTGGTGTTTCTCCTTACATTATATTGTTATATATTTACATTTTTATCTTTATACTATATACGTATATCATTGATATTTTTTTTATACTGATATTCCAATTTTTCATGCTGTTATTCCTATTTTTCATACTATTATTCCCATTTTGTTGTATATTTCTTCATTGTACCTTACATCATAGGCAATGAAGAGAAATATGGGAATGGGAAAAAAAGTAAACATTCCAACATTGGAAAAAGCTAACAAGGTAAGGATAGAGATGTAGTGGCACGACCCCCCACCACTGTGTTCGCTCTTGTCATGCCAAAGGCATGACAAGAGCGAACTACCCTCTCGATCCGTCTTCGAGACGTTCGGGTATGCCCACGTCCACCTGGTGAGGAGCTTCGGCAGGTAGACAGGCCAGGGACGCAGAGAGAGATTCGAGCTGCGGAGACCTGGATTTTCTCCACCCACCGGCTGCTGAACCGTTCCCAGGTTGTGTACCTTGACCCCTTTCGTGCTCATGACTAAAGGGGACCTTCTGGTGATTTTTCGGCGATTTTCGCCCCTCTTGCCGAAATTGACTTTAAGTGCGTGTCCTGTGTTACAGTCGCGTCCAGCATGAGTTACGTGTTCAGTATCGTGTGTTTTGGCGTTATGTATTACGCGTTTTAGTGTTACGTGTTTGTATGACGCATTTTAGTGATTTACTTACTTTAGTGTTACTTCTTATTAATTTTTTAGTGTTACGCGTTTGTGTTTCGTGTCTTAGTGTTGTCTTAGCCAATTAATATGCATTAACGTATTTTAGCGTTACGTGTCACGTGTTAATTTCCTTGTTGCGTGTCACGTGTTAATTTCCTTGTTGCGTGTCACGTGTTATGTCTCATGATTTTCGTAGATTTACTTTCATGCTTTTTTGTAGTTTCACGTAAAATGTATGTTTTCGTGGTTTTACCGCGTTAGTGATAGTTTTTTCTATTTGTGATTTTGTCTGTATTGTTTAAATAAATAACATAGAAGTTTAACGGAGAGTATACGTGAATCCCTATGATAGTGATCAACCTCCAGAGAGCGTCATCCCTTGTTAAATCGTTCGAGGCAATGACAGCCTCGTGGTGGGAGCGGG
Source organism: Penaeus vannamei (assembly GCF_042767895.1). NCBI lineage: Eukaryota > Metazoa > Arthropoda > Malacostraca > Decapoda > Penaeidae > Penaeus > Penaeus vannamei. Next base: position 35,848,357 of record NC_091550.1, on the reverse strand, counting down.
AATTAAGCATATGATTAAAAATCTGTTAACATGAAACTGTTGCTGAGTGCTGGGAGTCACTACAGACACTTTTGTACAATTTACTAATAGTTAGCTATAATAAAATATGCATTACTATTGAATATGCAATATGCATGATTTACATGTTATATATATATACAGTGAACCCTCGCTATAACGCAGTTCAGCTTTCACGTTCTCGTTGCTTCACGGATTTACATTGTGTATTGTGTTCTGCATTCTGATTGGATGAACAGTCTCTCCGCTTCTTCTCTATCTGTGTGTCAATAACGGTTTAATATGTACATGTAGGTAAAACAGCTTGCCAAATTTAAGTTTGCAAATTTTCTCTAAAATCCATGAAGCCTTCAGTTCGTATTGATGATTAAAATTATTATATTACAGTTCAGTAGTTATTTGTAAAAAACGTCTATACGATACTTTTATTTGTTAAACAAATGCTTGGGCCTGTAAAAAGTTTTTGTTCTTTGGTTTCAATGTACTGTAGAGTATTTCATTGTATAATAATTGTAAAAAAAAATAAAGGTTACTACTTCACGGATTTCGTTTATCACGGGTTCTTTTTGGAACGTAACCCTCGCCAAAAACAAGGGTTCACTGTATATATATATATATATATATATATATATATATATATACAGATAGATATATATGTATGTAAATATATATCTATATATGTATATATATATATGTATATGTATATATATATATATATATATACACAAATATGTGTGTAGAGAGAGAGAGAGAGAGAGAGAGAGAGAGGAAAAATTACATTACACAGCATTTCATTCTTGCTCCAACAGGTTTAAGTGTTCCACCTCAGCTTCAGCTCCTGGTATGTTTGCGATATCTGGCAACTGGAAGCTTCCAACTGAGCATGGCAGATTGCTCACAAATGCCAAAAACCTCTGTGTGCAAGTTTGTTGGTCTGACTGCCACTGCTATTGCGTCCTTAGCCTCAGAATACATCAAGTTCCCGGACGCAAGAGATGTGGCTGCAAACATCCAGAAGTTCCAGATGATAGCAGGGATGCCTGGAGTTATTGGCTGTATAGATGGATCACATATTCCCATCAGAGGACCAGGAGGAAATGATGCAGAACTCTACCGCTGCCGAAAAGGATACTTTTCCATTAATATGCAGGATATATGTGATGCACATTTAAAGTTCATGAACATTATTGCTAGCTGGCCAGGCAGTGTGCATGACAGCAGAATTTTTGAAAATTCTCATGTGTGCCATATCCTCGAGCAAGGAAATCATCCTGGATACTTGCTTGGAGACAGTGGGTACCCTTGTCGTAGCTACCTTTTAACACCTGTCCAGGGACCTACAACTGACAAAGAGAGACGCTACAACACAGCTCACACAAAGACCAGAAATGTAATTGAACGCGCCTTTGGAGTTCTGAAAAGACGCTTTGCTTGCCTCAGCCAGCCTGTTCGTACAAAGCTGGAAACTAAAAAAAAAAAAAAAAAAAAAAAAAAAAATAAAAAAAAAAAAAAAAAAAAAAAAAAAAAAAATATATATATATATATATATATATATATATATATATCTATATATATATATATATATATATATATATATATATGATGGCCTGTGCAGTTCTACACAACATAGCCATCCTCCATGAAATAGACCCACCAGAAATTGGAGAGACTGATGAGTCACATGAACATCTTGATGCTCAAGAGGTTCATGCAAATATTGCAAATGGTGCCTTTTATGTAAGAAACAATGTAATAGATGGTTTTAGAATAATTTTATGTTTCAAATCTGTAAAACTGTCATGTTTATTTATTTGCCTTTGTTTACGTGTTTGTAATATGGTATGTTCATTACCAACTTCAAATAACAGGGCAAGATATTTTATTGTTTTGTAATAAGTTATATTCATTACCAACTTCAAATAATAGGGCAAGATATTTTATTGTTTTGTAAAATGGTATATTCATTACCAACTTCAAATAACAGGGCAAGATATTTTATTGTTTTGTAATATGGTATATTCATTACCAACTTCAAATAACAGGGCAAGATATTTTATTGTTTTGTAATAAGTTATATTCATTACCAACTTCAAATAATAGGGCAAGATATTTTATTGTTTTGTAATATGGTATATTCATTACCAACTTCAAATAATAGGGCAAGATATTTTATTATTTTGTAATATGATATATTCATTACCAACTTCAAACAACAGGGCAAGATAATTTATTGTTTTGTAATATGGTATATTCATTACCAACTTCGAATAATAGGGCAAGATATTTTATTGTTTTGTAATATGATATATTCATTACCAACTTCAAATAACAGGGCAAGATAATTTATTGTTTTGTAATATGGTATATTCATTACCAACTTCAAATAATAGGGCAAGATATTTCATTGTTTTGAAGTTTTTAGTGTCAGGAAGGTTTTTTAATATTTTTTTTCCAATGAAACTTTTTTGTATGTTATAAATCTGTTTCTTTCTTTCTTTTTTTCAATACTATTGTCTTTAAATAATTCAGTCCACTATTGCTTATTGATAGTTTACTTTAATATTAATACCATGTTATTTTAAAATGTTTTTCTAATAAAAAAAAACATTGAATTAAAACATGGTATATTGTTTCACCTTGACTGCAGGTCTATTTCACTACATACTAGTTTAATAAGGATATACATCTTTATAAAGGTTATAAATATGGTCTACATGAAAATGGTAATCATAAAAATACATTATATCTGCAAAAATTAGAAGAAAATAAAAACTCTATTCCTGGAAGGGTATAAGTCAAAATCGGCTCTTCAGTATCATTACAATATTTGGTTTTGTATCAGTAATAAAATAAAATAGACTAATCCATATCACAGTAAGTTATATGCAGTATCACAGCAGTAAATCAACATATCTCGGTACTATAAACAAAGCACTCGCATTTAAATACTAAAACAAAATTAAATCCGTAGGAATTAATCACATATTTACTAGATATCATAGGAGTAAAATTGCAAATTTACTCAGTATCACAACACAAACGTAAAATAAAAAAATATCCATTCAGTGTCAAAAATAAACAAAAATATTACTTTTCTTCAAATTTGGTTTTCATGAGGGCTCTTGCTTCCTTCAGAAATGATACCACTTCATCAGCCACCCGCTTGGAGATATTTGCAATAGAGGCAAAGGCATGTTGTGCTTCTTTGGCAGCTTCCCTAACAGCACTGCATGTTTCTCTACGCTGGTGCTGTTTCTTCTGTTAGGCCCAGCTGTGCTTTATGCAGTTCCTCCTGACGGCTATTGATGTTAGCATAGCACTTTCCTGTCGGTGCTAAGTTTTCTTTTTTTGCCTTCTCTCGGCTGTGAAGTGGAAGGAGAAACTTTAGGAGGTAATGGTCTTGAATCTGGTGTAGGTGTGGGAGAAGGTACACCTGATGAAGGATTTGAAGGACCTGGAGATGGAGATGGTGATGATGTGAATATGTCTGGTAATGCCGGAGGGTCCTCAACATTTTCTGCATCTATCCATTCTGAAATGGAACAGTTACATGTTAGTTTTACTTAAAAAATTAATAATCCAAATGCTCCTATTTGCACTAAGCTATTTCAAAATGTTATTGACACACATCAATATCGAAGATGCTGCAACATTATATATGTCTCCTTATTTAAGTATTTTAATTATTTTTTGTATTTCACATAGGCAACATATTCTTATATGCTGATGACAAAAAAATGACACATCTTACCTATATCCTTCTCCTGTAAAATCAATATCTGGCTGGCTGACAGCACTGTCATACTGCTTCTCAGCGTATGCAAGCTCATTCTCCATTAATAGAGAACCAGCAGCAGCGAGTTGACTGTATCTGGGTGGCGTTGTTGGAGGACCACCTCCTGTAGCAGACCGTTTGCGGATGTAAACGCTGTGTTCTTTCTTCACCCTGTTAATCAGAAAATAAGCATTGGAGTGAGACAAAGTATTAGAAAAGTCCCATAAATAAATATATACATAAATCATTCAGATAACCACAAGAAAGTATGAGAAACATAAGAAGAAAAGTTTTGCAAGGAGGATGGGACTTTATGATGTAATTCAGTTTTAGGAGTAATTCATTTGTATAAATATGGCTGTTGCACTCACTGGTAATTAATATAATGCAATTATTTACATCTAGTATACATAATTAATTACCTAATGCTCATATTACTTATACATTTGTGAAAAAATTATCTTAAAAATAATCAGCACATGAAGTTTTTTGTGAAAAATATATTTCAGTGGTTTTAAATATCAAGGTCACATTCTTTCCTTATGGCGTTAGGTTGATCTTACCCTCCATCAATAAATAATTATTTTCGTGAAAATGTATTTGTTTAACCTGAACTGCATATTCAGAAAAAACTAATTCAAATGTAATGTAAAATGTGAAAAAATAACATTGAAAACAGTAGAGGAATCTGAAAATAACTGGCAAATTCTCCCTTGCAAATGTTCTCGCCTTGGCCTCACAGATCCTCCCAGGAGAGCCATGCGAGGATGGCTCCCATGGTCATGGAGGATGGCCCAGAGCCATCCTCCCTCCCATGTTGAGTTATACTCAACCAGGGTTGAGAATAATGGACATATATATAATGCAAAGTGATCAACAGTAGTAAACTTACTTGGTGCGGATGTACTCAAATGCCCGCTTCAACTGGGAGGTGTTCCTGGGAGGGAGATGAGGGTACAGCACATTCAAGCTCCCGGTGACCTCCCATGCCTCCTGTTTCTTAGTAATACTAGCAGGATCCTGCATTTTCCCCAGGATAGCCGATTTGTGCTCAGCTATTAGAGAAAGGCTTACATAAACCATTTTGAAAGATTCTCTTAAAGAAAATAACAATAATACAGTAATTCTGATTTCATATATAAAAAGAATCTTTCATCTATAGCATGGTAGTACATTTTTCGACTTGGACCAACTTTTTGGTGTGAATGTTTTACGTAAACGACTCTCTGAAGGCCACAAAAGGGGCCATGTTTTATATGTCACTTTTACAAGAACATGAAAATATTGCAAATTCATATTGTATCATGCCATAGATCTACTATTCAGTTACAAAATAAACCATATAACATTCATTTCAGATGGAAAATGTGTATGCTATAAGTGTAGAGCACCAAAATATTGCAACTTGTCCCCTCCCCCCCCCCTTTTTTTTATTATTAGTAACAGATCACTGGATATTTGTATATATAATCATCTATTATTTCCCTTTATTATTACTTAATGGGGTTTTCCAACATACACTGGTCTGAAAAATGATCTTTCTCCATGCCAGCGAGTATCACAGGCGAGCGTCTCAGACCTTATAATTCCAATGGAAGAAACATTCCACCTTTCATACCAACACCTCTGTGAAATACGGATACAAATCCAGGGTGGTGGAAAACTATGTATATAAGATATATTTACAGACCATTTCCATGTATTCCATGACCTTATGTTTATATATATTGTTACTTTTGTTTGTTGGGTGGTTGATTTGTGTATGTTTGTATGATAACACAAATAGTTATGAACAGAATTTAATGAGATTTTTACCCGAGGTGTACCTTAAACAGATTTAGATTCCATAAAATTTTGCTGGTCATTTGGCAAACCTATCCCCCAATCTGGGAGGGGTGTGTGGTATGTTCAAATCATTTTGCTTAAGAATGAAACTGACGAAATATGATCAAATGTAAATAAAAGAAAATATTCTATATAAATGGTATATCATATATTTGTATAGTTTTTTTTTTTTAAGATAAAAAAATGAAGGTATATCAAGCATGTGTAATTTTATAATCTTTCAGAAAATAATCTATTTTTTCAATTATATATGTAAAAATTGCCAATTTCGCAAGATAAGGTGAAAAGCACATTTCGGTGGACAACGAAAGTGGTTGCTACCACCTAAAAAATAGCAGGTGGGCCTCAATTTTTTTTTTTTTTTTTCAGGGGAAATTCAGAGGCCCTGAAAATGCGTTTAAATTAAATCCGGCAAATTGAGCGATTTTAATGGTCCCCTCAAGTCAAAAGTTATATGCTAAATTATTTGTATCAATAAACTTACTGATTTTAATATAAATACCTTGATGAATATGATATTTTGCTTTATTTTCTTTTCACAATATACCAGGTGCTACTAAGGAACAAGTGCAAAAGAATTGGAGAAACTGTATCTCATTTCAAAATTATGAAGATGCACAAATGGCAACTGGTGCACCAAGAAGAGATTGTCCAATGTATTATAACTTTTTTTTTTTTTTACATTTGTATGACAACGGCCAATTATATCAAGTTTTATGCAGGCAGGCTTTACATCTAGTGCACAACCTAAACCACCTGCACACTGTACCTTCTCAGTGACACCATCCACATCTATGGATTTTGGGGAGCCTGCCTCATCCAATCCAAAATTACACTCCCCACCATTGGCGACTCCTACTGGAGCCTTGCCTCATGAATTTTAAGTGTTATGTATCAGATATAGCCATGGAAATTATTCTTGACCATCCCTATGTAAAACTCCCAGAAATTTGGAGAGGAATGTATAGAACAATCCGGCCTCCGACAGTCAGGGAAAATTTATGTAAATTGGTACATCTAAAAAATATATTGGTGGATATTGCACAAATTACAAAGGAGAGAAATAGAAGGATGCTAGAGTTGCAAGAAGAAAAATCTAAGAGGGAGAAGCTTTACTATTGTGAAATCGAATTCAAAAGAGAACAATTTAAATAGGAAAATCATAGAAATTATGTATCTCTTCGTGAAGTAATGCTTTCCTCGTTTTCTTTTTTAAATTTCAATCTATAAATTTGTATCTATGAGTCAAATGTTCATGATGTAATATCAAGGAAATAGAGGGCTATTTTGTAATTTTTCCCTTATTTTCTATTTTCTTGCATTTTTGTTTCAATATAGCAATAACTATGCAGCCTGTGATTATTAACACATGATATTAATCTATTCATATATATGGCTTTGCATTATTAAATATTTATTTTACTAGGTGTAATGTATTTATATAGTATTGTTTATGTGTATAAAAGCCTTTATTTTTTTCTCTCTAGTGAGAAAATATACTTTTATTACATTTTAGTTTTTTTTTTTTCTTGTGCAGTATAGCAAAATGGAAAAAAAAATCTCTTATCATTGGTATTATAAATGAACATCGATTTTCTAATGCGATAACAAGTTTGATCTAGACTACAGGTAAAGCAAATGATGTTATTGAATATCATAGAGAACAAAATGATCTGTCAAACACAGTAATTACGTGTTACAAATTCAATCATCTTTTAATTTTACATATATAATCATATATTCAAACAGACTTTATATACAGACATAGATGTATATACACTCTCATTCATGTACCCGACACAGATACATGCACTATGTAAATATATATATATATATATATATATATATATATATATATATATATATATATATATATATATATATATATATATATATATATATATATATATATAAACACACACACACACACACACACACACACACACACACACACACACACACACACACACATATATACACATTGCATGAAAAGAAAGCCTGTATAAATAAAACTTTTCGTCACAGTGGTAAAATAAACACGAAAGTTTTAAATTTATCAACATAAACATTATCCTCAAAATATACGCCCCATGCAGGAAATGGAACAAAAATGACCATTGAATTTTTATTTCCAAATTCAAATATATAAACATATTCTCTTTCCTCATGTATGTAATCTTTATTTCATGATTTAGCAATGTTATTTCCTCATGATTGCAGACCGTTAAGTTATGAAGAACACAACAAGCTGTAATCAAATACTAAGCACGGTCTACGTCAACGTCTAAATGCCTTAGCTTTCGAAACCTTCCTTTCTATAATACAAAACTCTGCTCGACAACTACACGGGTCTGAGAAAGTATCTTGAATTCCTTTCTATAACATGCTAATTATTCACACTTTTTTCTGAATGGCACTAGATGATGTTCATGCAGTGGAAAGGCTGAATCTGCTATGAAGTAATGTTTATTTGTAGGGAAAGCTGTACTGTTTTTTTTTTTTTTCTTTTTTTTTTTTCCATTCAACGCTGAACTCTTAAACACTCTAGTATCACGTGCTGATCCAGGAAACCCAGTTCTTTTGAATATAAGACCTTTTTCTCAGCATTAGATACAGCTAGCAATGTTACACTGATGCTATGTGCAGTCCGGGTAATCTGCCTGTATTCTAATAGGAGCTTTCACCTTGACATGACAGCTGTCAAAGGCTCCCAAAAACATGTTTCACATACAAGACTATGAACAATTTCAAAAGATTTTCAGGTTAAACAAAGAACTTTGAAAAAATAAAGATCACTTCTTCCTTCTACTTTATGTGGTCTTCCCTGAAAAAGGAAAAAACTGAAGACCAAAATAACATTGCAATAATGAAATGTTGGGGCAATAATTATGCAAAATTGCGTATTTTGCAAGTTTTTTGGCTTTTGCCAGAGCTTTAACAAAAGTGCGATTCTATCATTATCATGCGAATCGACTGCAGTCTAAATATCATGGAATGACAAATATCATATCATTATAAGAGATTTATATTTTATGACATAACTGAATGTAAAGGTTTTATAAACAACATTCCAAGGCATTTGCCTAGAATGAAAGTCACCTTAACCTTTATGCCTTTGGTAATTCGGTGATTCGGCAGATATATTCACCACAAAATTTGATAATAAATTGCTAGGAGAGTCTCCAAACTGCAACGATGGTAGTTATAATAAAAGTTTCTATTTCCTCAAATATCAATATTTTCATTTGACAATATATATTTTTCGATATAATAATGATTAAGAATATAATTATATTAAAAGAAATTGAAATTAATGGAGATTATGTGAACGAAAAGTTTTTTTTTCTTATAAATCATAAATCATTTTAAGACGAATAATTTATCTCACTCTAAATTAAACTCCTCATCTTTCCAACTCAAAAATATCTGTTATTCTATGAAATAGAGAATATTTCAAGTGGGTCTTAGAAATTCTAGGAACACTTCTGTTGGTATTGTATTCGGTGACTATTATTTGAAAATTCTCGCAACACTTCTGTTGGTATTGTATTCGGTGACTATTGTTTTAAACTCCATAAAATCGTATATATGGAAATGGGCAAGCCTATACTTTAATTCGATGATGTATTTTGATTGTGCGTCACAGTGTAAGGGTTGGTAATCGGAAGTGTGTCACTGTTTTAGAGCCTGTGCATATGTATATAGGAGAAAATATTGCGCAATGTAAAAATGTTAGGGTAAATTTATTTACTTCTCTGTCATCTTGACGAGGCGCTAGTTTGTTAGTTGTTTTGAATTGAAGCTGGTTTGATTATTATTCATTCTCAGAGTAAATGGTATATGTTTAGTTAATACAAATAATGATAATCTCAGGACAATTAGGGAGAATTGATGTGATCGGTCTAAATAATTTTGGAATAGGCAACGAGTCCAAGGGAATTAGGGGTCATTCCAGAACAATACTTTTAGGAGCGCTAATCATACATCCTGACTGTCAGTGTAATCATATCCTGACTGTCAGTGAAAGAAATTGCTGCTTAGTAACCTCTTCTAAATTATGAAACCATCCCTATTCGTGCATTCTTGTGAACAGCTAAAGTATGTAAATTGATATTAAAGACGGAATTAAAAGATAATAAATTGTATTTACCTTTTCTCTGAGCCCAAATATAAACTAAAATGGTGGCAGTCACACAAAGAAATAAACAAATGCGTAAATAGCATTGTTTCAGTCAAATGAACTTATATTTTATGCCATAACAGTCTTCTTAGCACTTATGTCATATGAACATGTCATCATATTTGTCATTATTTCATTTGCAGTAGTTACAAAAAGAAATCTAAGAATGTTATGTAATGGGAGACATGTGTCTTTATTAAATATTGTTAATTTTGCACAATTTTACTACACAGATTGCAGCTGGCATCCATCCCCCTGCACTGACAGTTAATAATTTTAGGCCAATAATCTTTTGTCACTTACGCTTATTATTTGACTAATAGCCATTCTAATGGAGGATTATGAATTTTTAGATAACCGTATTATAAATTACAAATCATAGTTGGCTCCTTTCTAAAGTTTTGGTCGAAATTTGATCAGTATGTTTCATTATTTGGACAATATTTGTCAAATCTGACACACTGCTCACTTTTTTCCCTTAATATTTGTTCATTCAGCTCTGTCTTGGCTGTATATATGAATCTGCCGAGAATGCATCCCAGGTTGGGTTATGGGGTCATAGGCTCTTTGCACATCCAATAATTGAAAATAATTGTAAATGCACTATACATTATTGGGGAAAAGAAGTTTATTTTTAAATGTGAATCATTTGTTTTACCAAATATTTACCACCAACATTATCTGTCCTGTTTATCATGTTTACATGTGTTGTATTTTACATTTAACGTATATGACCAGTCTTTGATCATTCTGATTTTTGTGCTAATCAGTTGTTTAATCATCAAACTAGTGTAGAAAAATCAGAGTGGAACCTTTAAGGGTTTTGAAGCTATGATTTTTTTATTGGGTCATTCCATATGAATTCGACAGGAGTTTGATAGCAATATTACCTCATAGCTTAGGATTTTGTGCAAATTTGATATATATATATTCTTGATGTGGAAGACCCAGATTCCAAATTTCAAGCCAGTCAGTGTTTTGAGAACAAAATTACGGCTTTGAAATTTAGTTTTGCACAGCCTACAAAAGGAAAAATGGTAGCATATTTTTTTAAAATACCCCCAGGAAAGCCAGTGAGGGCTCATTATAAAGCAATCTTTGAGGTATGTCCAGAAATGCATCAAAGAATCAATGAATCAATTAATCTGAAGCAGTAGGAAAATTACTATATGTATATATATATACATATATATATATACATATATATATATATATATATATATATATATATATATATATATATATATATATATATATATATATATATACATACATATATTTAACACGTTTATTTATTAATCAATATAGGAAATCATAGATAGAGTAAAGGGCAAAACACATTTTTACTTTACCATTTATAACACATTTTATGTTTATTAATAAGGCAAATTTATATCGTAAAGACAAACTTTTACTTCAGATATATGAATCTGTATTTGTTTAATAACAAGCTTTATTATTGAATTGAAATTTTAAACAAGAATACAAAACAAATAGCAATATTTGACTTGAATACGGCCTTGCAAAAGCAAAACATAATCACCATATGCTTTGTTCAAGGCAAACAAAACCTCAAAACAGCACAGTAATAATTCAAAATATAATCCTTATGAAATCATATACCCAATAATTCTCCATATGAAAAATCTATTATTACTAATGACCACCACTGACTAGAACTAAAAACTAAGTAAATAACTGTGTCACCAGAAACCACAAACAAAAATATATTTTTTCTTCATTATGTTTTTATACAATCAATAAATATATTTTACCTGGCAAAAATGTATTAACAGTTAATATTTTCCTTAAACGAAATTAAATAAATAAGGAACTGATTTATCTAAATCTTAGAAAAAAGAATTAGTAATAAAATTTCTCCGGGTATTGTCTTCCTGCACACCCTGGGCTCTGATACCAGGGGCATCTTGAGGATCAAGTTGGACATCTGGTAGATCTAATGAAATTTCATAATTAATTGCGATGTGTAAAACTGCAGAAGCCATAATGATTTTTTTGCTTGTGTCCAACTTGGTCCACATTGGTATAGGTAGGACAGCAAATCTTTTAAGAACACCAAATACTCTCTTTATAGTAGTCTTAGTCCTGACATGGGAGGAATTATACCTTTTCTGCTTGTAGGTACTAGGATTACCAAAAGGAGCCAGAATATAGGACCTACAGTACCCTAGAGAAAGCCTTTATAAATGCCTGATCGCAGCTTCTCACATAAAAAAGACACTGAAAATACGAGCATCATGGACACTACCAGGACAATTTGCAATAATTTTTTATTTTTATTTTAAAGAAGCATCACAGACACCCATCACATTCAGAGAGAAGAATCCCTTGTGGCATCGGTACAGTTCAGCTTCTACTCCACCAGGACTTATAATTGGGATAATTGTTCCATCTACACACCCAATTACACCTGGCATTCCAACAATCACAGAAAACTGTCTCATGATGGTCTCTTCATTGATTGGCTCTGGGAACTTGATGTGCCTAGGTGCCAGTTCTGCTATCCTGGCTGCAATAGTTGAGACACGTGTACTGGTGCTGGACTGGGACACATCTGAATAGTCAGCCATGCTCAGCTGAAAATTACCAGTTGCCATGTATCTCAAACCTATGGTCAGCTGAAGATGAGGTGGGATGGGGCTACCTGTGATATAAAATAGGTATCATTATATAATATACAAAAATATAAATTTTGTACTACAATTTTTTTGCAAGAGCAAGGAGAAAAATATTAATTTATACTGTAAATGAGTGTTTTAAGTGCGTTTTAGAAACTAGAAGTGTTAGAACCTTTTGAGAAAAATTGATGCTCCACATTTAGATACATATTATGCTCACCTTTGTTATTATATACTACTGCTAGACGTTGTCTGATGGTCTCAAGAAGTTCAGTGACACGCTCTTTAGTCACCCTGTATCTTGCCACGAATTCCGTGTTGCTGTAGTATTGAAAAGGATTCATTCTGTCACGTACCACATATCTTTCAACTGTGGTTGCTCTCTGCAAAGCAACAAGATGTTGCAAATGCTGCAAATGATCCATTCTGAAATATGTGACAATTTTATGAATAAATTAACATCTGGTAATGAGAGAGAGGGAGGGGAAAGAGAGAGAGAGAGGGCGGGAAAGAGTGAGAGAGGGAGTGTAAAAGAGAGAAAGAAAATATATATAGAGAGAGAAGTTGTGGACATTCAATAGAAAATAGTTTACACTAAGGCACTTCATAAATAGAGCAGATCATAAAGGCTTAAGTTACAATAGACAATGCTATGGTTTTATTAGTTTTATTATTTTTATCTCCACTTTAGTTAAAATAGGTTGTTAATCTAACAATATCAAATACTACAATTTTAAGAGTATTTTTTATTTATTTATTTATTATTATTTTTTTTTGTGGGCACTAGCCAGTTGACCTACATTCTCAGCTTAAGTATCTGTAGACCATTCTTATCTTCCACTCTATTGTATAAAAATATGCATTTATTGCTTAAAAACAACATTGCTGCCTGGGTACAGATGTTCTACCTACATACAGATCGATGCCGAATTATGAATAAACCCTTGCATTGAAATTGGATTTTTTATTGTATATTTTGTTACCTCTTAGTGGTTGAATAGCTAAATAATCACAATGCAAGTCTTGCAGAACTACAACGATTACTTCAACTTACCTCCAAAACGATGCTCTCTCTCTCTCTCTCTCTCTCTCTCTCTCTCTCTCTCTCTCTCTCTCTCTCTCTCTCTCTCTTATAGAAGACGTAGAAAATAAAGGCGGTCGTATTTCGCGGCCAGAAGAAATGTCAACAAAAGCCTCGAATTCCATCGATGATCTTGCTTATATGTTTTTAGGTATTTGTTTGCAAAACTATATTTCTTACAGTATTGTAAATAACAGTTTTATATAAAATTCAGCATATTGCAATACTTTTGTATGTCAAAAAATTAATTTGTAGTAATTATTGTGTTTCGCAAAGTAGCATCGCATGGCTATTACCAGGCGACGAGCTCATACGTTCGTGCGGATTAGCAACACTGCTTAGGCTCTGGCAGTCGTTTTATGCAGCGAACGTTGCAATTCTTGATCTCCGAGCAAGAGTTTTTGACCCGTCGACCTCAGTCTCAGTAGACGATGTTTACTTTTGAAAACTAAGTAGTCGTTTAGTTAATAAACAATTCCAGAAATGCCCTTTACCAGATTTTACACACACACACACACACACACACACACACACACACACACACACACACACACACACACACACACACATATATATATATATATATATATATATATATATATGTGTGTATATATATATATATTTATATATATATATGTATATATATATATATATATATATATATATATATATGTACATATAATATATATATATATATATATATATATATATATATATATATATATATATATATATATATATATACACATACATACAATCGACTTATTAAGAAAGAGCTTTTCAAACCATTGCTTTCTTTAAAATATAGAATAAAAGCATTTTTGTGTATTCTGTGATTGCAATAATTTGTTTTGAGCCCATTGCTTTAGGGAGGGGTAAGCTTTTAAAAGAGTGACGGTCTGTAGCTCTTTCCTCTTATGCCTCGCAATGCTGTATGTCTGTATAATATATTAAGGTATATCTTTGTTTGTGTGTTTGACTGTATGTGTATCAATGGTCATATATAGAATTCCCTCTCTCTGGCTCTGTGTCTGTCTGCCCCCTCCCCCTCCCTCTCTCTCTCCATCTATCTCTCTCAAGCTCTCTCTTACTCTCTTTTTATATATCTATTCACCAGTCTATCTCTTTCTCTCACTCTGTCTGTCTGCCTATTTCTCTCTCTCACACTCACATACTTCACCAAACATTTGCTTCAACCGGCACAAAAAAAAAAAAAAAAAAAAAAAAACACGTCTATTAACTATCTTCAGAAATAGTGGACCGGGTCCGTTTGGTACTTCAATTTGCTGTTTATGTATGCAACTCACTGTTAATGAGCTTTTAACCAGAAGTTTCGAAGAGTATACTGCATATGATTTCAGTGTGTGTGTGTGTGTGTGTGTGTGTGTGTGTGTGTGTGTGTGTGTGTGTGTGTGTGTGTGTGTGTGTGTGTGTGTGTGTGTGTGTGTGTGTGTGCATCAGGGTCTATTATTACTTGCTTCCTTTTATTCTAAATGCTATCTGGAATTTCACTAGTACTATGAATTAAATATTTAAGGGTCCTGGATATATTTCTCCTAAAACTGATTTTTATGCTTTCAATGCAAGTTGAAAATATTTTTTTCTTAACGGAGAGACGTTACTTAATCACATTAGTTTTCACTGGAAAATTAATGCCTTTGATTCACCTCTTCATTAGTTCTGAACTGTGAAGGGCAAACTGGCCTTGGAAATACATCGTCTTGTAGGCGATGTATAGCAGAACTCTGTGATATGTAACTCCAGTATTAAGGGTGATGTTTATCAGAATTATACTGTTGTGTGCTAGTAAAATAAGTGTTTATTATTTCTCATAATGCCGCTAGGGTTGTAGAAAGGTTAATATGTTTAAAGGGATATAAGTAAGACCATATTGAGCATAGGTAGGTAGTTCTAATGAGTTCCTTCCGTATTTTCACATTTGTTATATAATGCTAAATCCTCTTATAATGTTATGCCTCAGAAATCAAATGGCGATAAACTGTGATTGAGAAACTGACCTCATGGCCTTTGGCAGCCTTCAGGAAATTAGCTTGAACATTGATTTTTTTAAAGATATAAGATCTATGTAACGTACACACAGACACACACACACACACACACACACACACACACACACACATATATATATATATATATATATATATATATATATATATATATATATATTTACACACACACACAGACACACACACAGACACAGACACACACACACACACACACACACACACACACACACACACACACACACACACATATATATATATATATATATATATATATATATATATATATATATTTACACACACACACACACACACACACACACACACACACACACACATATATATATATATATATATATATATATATATATATATATATATATATATAATATGTATATATTTATATATATATATATATATATTATGTATATATACGTATATATATATATTATATATATACATATATATACGTAGAATTATGAGCGAGAGAGAGAGAGGGAGATGTGTGTGAGATAGACTGTGTATCTGCGCGTGTTTGTAGGTCTGTTTCCGATATCTTCCATTCTTTCTCTCATTTTCAACGCAGTGGCGATGAAATATAATCTGAAAGACTCCACTGTATCAGCTGGGCGTGGGGAAGACAGCAGCGAAATCCTACATCTTTTTCCCTTACTGACGCCCGGGCCCATAAATGGAAAGACATGTGTCGAGAGAGGCAGCGCTGTTAATAATGAGAGACACTTCTCCCAATTTTCTTCTTTGTCTTCAGATATTTCTCGTGAATGGAACCGTAATTGGAGGTGCTAGGGGGCGAGGGGTGGAGTAAACCCCTTGTTGGCTTTCTTTTTCTCTTCCCTCTCTCTCTATTTGTCTGCTCGTCTCTCTCTCTCTCTCTCTTTCTCACGAATTCTCTTTCTTTTTCTGATTTTCTCTCTCGCTCAGTCTCTTTCACATATTCTCTTTTTTCTCTGACTTTGTTTTTCTCTCACGTACTCTCTTTCTTTCTCTGCCCCCCACCCCTCTCTTTCTCTCTCCCTGTCTTCTTCCCTCATTTTTTTCTCTTTCCATCTTTCCCCTAATAAATATCTTGTTATTATTTCTTGTTTACGCATTGTGAAATACATTCCCTTCTCCCGCAGACGAGAACACGAAAGATGTTACGTCCCCATCCCCTTTCTTGCCAGTCTTTCTTTCTCTCTCTCTCTCTCTCTCTCTCTCTCTCTCTCTCTCTCTCTCTCTCTCTCTCTCTCCCATTCCTCTCAGTGGGAAGCACCGCTTGAATGTAAACAAACTTGTGAGAATGCTCTCTCGATTTATCACATTTTCTGGAGGATGTAGGGAACTGACAGCAACCAATCTTTATAGAGGATACTGGTAAGACCCATAGAATGTATTAGTGTCATAGTGAGATTAAGTGAGTTAGGACTTAGCCTGTAATTTTGGCCTCAAATAAACGCCCCGGGTCCAGGCCTACCCTGCTCAAGGCTTCCGCTCCTGCGCAAGCATTTTGAGCTGGGTGTGTCGTCGCTACCCGCTAATGACATCATTGCCTCCACCCTCGCGTGGCGCAGTGTGTGGTGGCTTGGATTACTCAGGACCTACCACATTTGCTGATGTCGAGACGGATTTGGTGTTTAGCGAAGATGAAGATGGCGATGCCCCAACTGTGG
>NC_091550.1:35818625-35826125 GCF_042767895.1 Penaeus vannamei | reverse complement strand
TTAAGTCAAACCGTTTTCTTATTTGCTGGCACACGGTTATTAGGAAGGTTATACAGGTTTTAATTTCCGTAACCAACTTGTGTTTTTTATAGTTTGGTGTTTGAAACAGGCTGTATATATCTTCCCCTAGGTAAATTTGATTTATTGGTAGATGAATTGTTTGGTCTGCAGGGTCTATTTCATTTAGTTTCATTTTCTGTAGTGCTGTTGGCTGGCAGAAATAATTCAACAACTTTAGATATAAATTTGTAAGAATATCATGGGCCGTGTAGTGTAGGTCCTTTGGCCTGAAACACCAAATTTACTCTGTTCAGATGTGGCAACATGTAATTTAAAATTTTTAGGTAGCAATAAATGGCTTGATTATCCATGGCCTCACAAATTCTGTCAATTGATGACAATTTTTCATCAAGCCTGATACCATTAAAATAGAGCTTTAGTGGCTGCCACTGTTCTAGTAATCGTTCTACAGCTTGTGCTATGGAAAGCCACCTTGTTGCACATGGATGCAATATTTTGTGAGGCTTGACCCCACAAAATACCTGATATTCTTTAAATTCATATTTCCTCTTTGCGCTATGGCAGAAAAAGGTTTACACATTTTGGACCAGTTCTTCGCAGGTCCTTAGAAGCGTTTTCGCTGCTTCGCTGCTACACAAGCGTATGCTGTGAGCCACACACTTAAAAATGGTGATGCCAGGCATGTGCGCTTTTAGTCTGCTGCTCACAGAATTTACAGCACCCATGATATTTGATGGCCCATCAGCAGCAAAGCCAACCATATTCGTGAGAGGGATCTGGTAGGTATTCAGGGTTTTTGTAATGTGGTTAAGTACAGACACGCCTGACGATCCATCATTCTCCTCATACAAGCTGATGTCTAGCATGGACGTCTTAATTGTTTTGGTCTCTTAGTCAAAATACTTGACAATTAAGGCACATGCTTTATCAGCTGTGCAGTCGGTCGTCTCATCTATGATCAGGCCAATTGCCAATTGCTTGGCAAGAAATTCCCCCAAAACTTTTGTTTGCTGCGAACATTTCTTTCTTTTGAGGGCCATCTGGGCCGAGATGATAGAAACAGGGAACATTTTCCGATTCAGCTCCAGGTCATCGCAAAGACTGAAAAATAAACATTTAAACAGAATAATCAGTATGTACCAAATATTTATATTTTATGGTAAACGTATTTGAAATATTAAATTTCTCCACTTTATATATATACTCTTTAATATCAGTGAATTGCACACTTTAATTTGGAGTATATATTACCTGAACGGCAAGTTGTGCTCCGCTAAAAACAAAATGAAGAGCAGCGTAGCATGCTGCACAGCACTAGGAACACCCCTTTGCTCTTCAGCCGCGCCAGGGTGCTCCTCGGGGGTGGCACTCTCTTGCCTGCGGCTGGTTGCTCGCTGCCTCTCCTCCAGGGACACATTCTGCCTCGACGTCCTATGGTACTTGAGGCCGGTGATATCGGCCATCAAGTGCTTATGGCATTCCTAATGGAAGAAACAAAGACTTAAATTAAAAGGAACACATTCTGCCTCGACGTCCTATGGTACTTGAGGCCGGTGATATCGGCCATCAAGTGCTTATGGCATTCCTAATGGAAGAAACAAAGACTAAAGGGGACCGTCTGCTTTTTTTTTTTTTTTTTAATTTCTCAAAAAAAAAAAAAAAAATCATACAGCCATTCTGATTTCATGTTTGAATAGAACTATCTACTATTATATGCCATTTTTGAAAAGTTGACCTTACTTTTTTCTTGGTGAATATTTTCCGGTGACTATTTTAACACCCTAATAGGAGATTTTGAAAACATATGTCACTTTTACAAGAACCAAGTGAAAATATTGCAAATCCTCATGGCAGTATGTAATAGAACTATTATTCAGCTACAAAATGAGCCATAATACTTTAAAATCGGACCGAATATACGTGTGCTATGGTAAAAATATGACGGACCTAATAATCGCGATCTTACTCCTTTTTATTATGTTTACATTTTACATGACAAATCATGTACAGAATACTTGTATTTGATATAATTATCTATCATTTACCTATTACTGATGCACTAATGGGGTTTTACAACGTATAATATTTGTCGAAAGAATAACTTTCCTCCAGTCGGACGGGTACCAAACGCATACTTTTCCCCGCGCGGCCGGGCCGTCCTGGACCATGAAAATCGTCTTTTTAAATCTGCGGAATAACTCTACGGGGTCACGTAGCCAAATTTCACTCTCAGACCCCGTGGAAAGACGAAAAACAATTACATGGCGATGTGAAAGTATGTATATAAGGTAAATGAGCACATATAGATAATTTTCGTGTACCCCATGACCTTTTGTTTATTTATATTGTTACTTCCGTTTGTTTCTTTGTTTGTTGATTGTTTATTTTTTTTGTTTGTTAGTTTGTTTTCTTGTATTTCTAAAAGTTATGAACACATTTTAACAAGATTTTAACCAAAAGTGAGTTTTAACCTAACTTAGACGCTTATTGCAGTTTGGTGGTGATGCGGACCATGGTTTGGATCCAGGATTTTTTTTTCTAACTCGAAAAGTTATGAACAGATTTGAATAAAATTTTAACTTGAGGTTTGTCTTAGCCTAATTAATATTCCATAAAATTTTGGTGGTGATCCGGAATATTTGGCAAAACTACCCCCCATGGGTGGAGGGGGGGAGGTTTGCATTTTCGAAATGTTTTGCTCATAGATCAAAGTAACTATGTATGATGGAAACATAATTAAAAGATAATACACCATATGAATAACATGTCATGTTTAGTTATTTGTATGGAAAATTTCTTCATTGTCGTTTTTTGGACGCTTGCCGGATTTTTAAAATTATTTCGAAAAAAGAAAGTTGGTCTCATCTTATGTGAAATTTGATAAGCTTTCAGAAAATAACCTCATATTTTTATTATCTCTAATCATTGCGTCACAATTGCCGATTTTCTAAGGTAACATCAAAAAAATAATATTTCGGTCGACATCGAAAATCGCTGCTACCACCTAAAAAATAACGGTCGGGCCTTGAAAATTTCAGGGGAGAACCGGGGGCCTAGAAACTCCTTGAAAATGCATTAAAGTCAATTTCAGCAAGAGGGGCGAAAATCGCCGAAAAATCACCAGAAGGTCCCCTTAAATTAAAAGATTGTTTTGGTACATGTGCATGTTCCCATATATGTATGTATTCACGTGTATGCGCATGTGCATATGCATGTGCGTGCGTGCGAGTGTGTGTGTACGTGTGTATGTACGTGTGTGTGTGTACGTGTGTGTGTGCGTGTGTGTGTATGCACGTTTGTGCGTGTACATGTGTGTGTTTGCATGTGGAATGCAAAGGGAACGACGAAGGGAAGGGCAAGAAAACACACGAATATGCCGAAGGCCTTTTCACTATTGCTTCGTCAGGGCATATGCTACATGAGGTACATAGAGGAGTATATATACAACTACTGGGTGATCAGGTCACGTCGGTAATCAGGTGAGCGACGACCTTGGCTAGTTCATGGCTCCCCGTAGCGGGGTTGATGTTGTTAGTTGTATGAATGAACGCCGCTTCTACCATCTTCCTTTGTCGTGGGGCCAGGCCTTGTTTTATGATGGAGGCCTGGGACCACTTCGGGAGGTGACCATCGGTGTGTGCGTGAACAACGAAAGCGCTTCTCGTGTCATGGCGTCGGAGAGCGCTGCGGTGTTGACTGATACGTTGTTCGTGCAGTCCTCGTGATGTCTCGCCTACGTATACCTTATCACAGCCCCCACAAGGTATGCTGTACACCTGGCTGAGGGGTCTGTTATGGTTTGATCTCTTCTCTCTCACGATGTCTCCGATCTTCTTGCCTGAAGACGTAGCTATCTTGAGAGTATGGCCCACGTGTTTCATCTCATCCTACAAGAACTCAGGGCTGCATATTCTGAGGGCCCGGAGGAAGAAACCAATGACCACGCCTTCTTTGGTTCTCTTACTATGGGCAGAAAAATAGTGAATGAAATCATCTTTATTTGTGGGTTTTCTGTATACTGAAAATACCGGTCCATTAGGTCTCCTGTGGATCATGGTGTCCAGGAAAGGGAGTTGTTCATCCCTCTCTTCTGTGGTGAATTGGATGGAGGGGTGCACTGCATTGAGTCTCACAGGGTTACCTTCCTTGTGGGTCTTGATGCTCCCACGGATCGTTGGTACGCGTGGCGTCTCCTCGAGAAGGTGGAGCATGGACTTTCCCTTCTCTGAACCTCTCAGGACCTTCCTTGCTGCTCTGTTGAATTCAAGGGATCTTTCCTCCACATTCCCTCTTTTGGCTTTTCTGTAAGTAGGACGAACCTGCCTGATCTCCTCCACAGACTCAATGCAGTGCACCCCTCCATCCAATTCACCACAGAAGAAGAGAGGGATGAACAACTCCCTTTCCTGGACACCTGATTACCGACGTGACCTGATCACCCAGTAGTTGTATATATACTCCTCTATGTACCTCATGTAGCATATGCCCTGACGAAGCAATAGTGAAAAGGCCTTCGGCATATTCGTGTGTTTTCTTGCCCTTCCCTTCGTCGTTCCCTTTGCAATCTGTTCAACATGAATTCCACACGTGTGTTCTTCAACAACGATTGCATGTGGAAGAAAACTATTTGCTGTGTAAGTTACAGTGTATAAGTATGTTTTACCTGGCAGTATGCCCTGGTGGCGTCGTCTGACACTCTTACCAGCCAAGTCTTGAAGAGGGCATTGGAAAGCCAACTCTCCTGGAAACTGTGCCGCGGCATGATCTGGAAATATAAGCAAAATAAGCATAAAGGCGTTATCATAGCATAATATGTCTTACTTATTTCTCTTATTGCCATATGATTTATATAAAACATGTAAACCTAAACTCTCCAAGGGAAATATCAGAAGCATAGTCAGAATACTAGTTTTATTACACATACTTATTAAATGTATTATCTCTTCATCAATACTATTATCATTGACAAAAAAGTACGGTTTTATTGGAATAGTCGTTAATGGGATATCTCAATAACTTTAAGTCTACCATAAAACACCCATATAAAGAGAACGTGATATAGGAAAATGTATAAACTTTTTGAGGATAAGCAAATACAGTTTGAGAAATACTAAATGATTCCATGAAAGAGTATGCAGGTCTCAGGTGTTAACTGCCTGTCAGCTGGCATGCAACTGAAGTATCCCGCCTTTCGGAACGCTGGGTAGGGTATGCCACATAAAACTGACATTCAAATGGCAATAATACAATCCAAAACGTGTTAATGTTTGCTTCAAGTATTTATACAGAAAGGAAAAAATACAAAGATAACATTAAAAATATCCAATGTTATCATTAAAGGATAGAAATGCAAGAAAAAAGCATTCCGAAATTTCTTTCGTAAGGTCACGTGACTAGGTGGGCGTGTCGTCTGTTTACGCAGAACAGCTGATTTTTCGGGCAAATCCATCCCTGCTATTGACTCTGCGCTGACTCTCACCTCGCCGCCGCCGCTTTCTTCGCGGCTCACTCGAGTGGTAGTTCGCAAGCCTAAGGAGGTCGTTAGGCTGCCAACAGGTATTTTACGTGGTTTAATTGTGGTATGGGGTACAATTAATATATATATATATATATTTTATATATTTATATATATTCCTGATTCACTACATCCGTGTGTGTGTGTGTTATTGTGAGTGTGATTGTGTATGAACTAGGATTTCGTTCTGTGGGTAAAATGAATGAATAAGGAAGAGGTTTTATTTTTTTTATTTTTTTTTATTTTTTACAATTTGGTTGGACATGAGTGAGAGGATAATTTTTTTTATCATTTCTATCATGTTATAAAGGTCACCTCATTTTTCATAGATATTTATATTTTCCTCGTTAGTGATTTCATATATATATATATATATATATATATATATATATATATATATATATATATATATATATGAGGTAAAACCTCAACATCTGAAAATCATTTACCTTTATTATTCTAAACTGCATATAAATATATACTTACAGCATATTAAAATACTTATTGGAATGCAACAGCATAGTTAAAAAAAGGGACACTCGTCATAACTGAATACTGCAACAAGTCATTATTCTAGCATAGTATGCAGTATAAAGTCAAGTATACACATTACGTACATGCAATATCTACACTGAAATGTGACAATATAATATAAATCAAATTAATTTATAGCTTTATATCATAATCAAGTATATAAAGGATTCACACATATTACCCTTTAAATTCTATAATGTATTTCTTTAATATAAAATTATATAATTTGATTAAACAATACTTGAAGTACATGTCAACATATTTTGTCTAAATCTTGCATCTCTTACTGTATTTCCTCGTCTAGGATTGATACGCACTTCCATCCGTAGGTCTTCTGCCACAACAGGAACCACATCATCCATAGCTTCATCATCATCACCATCATCATCATCTGGAGGAGGTATCGCTTTCAGCGGACTCTCTTGTACATTCTGAAATTGTTGAAAGAAATATCTTCACAATATATACTTAAAAAAAAAAAAAAAAAAGCATAAGATATTTGATATAAACAGTATTATGAGCTGAATTCGAATTTACCTGTTGTATGATATTAGATGAGGACCATTTGGATGAAGATACGGCGTCAATAGCCAGGTTCTTAATGGGTAGCCGGAATCCCCAAATAAGACATTCCCTTGGAGGAACTCTGCCTTCCCTAAATAGTTTCGGAGGATTCTGCTATCACGTATTGAGCCTGGCCAATTGACAATAATGTCCCTGATCAAGTAGTTTGTATCAAAAACTACTTGAGTGTTGATTAAGTGAAAACTCTTTCGGTTCACATAGTCAGCCTCATTTTCCCTTGCCGCAATTATTCAGATACGGGTAACATCTATCACACCTATGACTCTAGGCATCCCACGGTCACTGAATCCTTCCTGTATTTCGTGAATGTCCTCTTGGGTTACTAGAAAAATTGTGTTCGTGAATCATCCTTCGACCTAGTAATTGAAATACATTTGTATTAGATTATTAAATGATGTAAATAATGAACTGTCTAGCTGATATACATATATTTCAAACCAATATTTACATCGTTATAACTAAAAGAATCCTTACTTGTAAGTGCATTTAGTGTCATCGACACTAAATGCACTTACACTAACTGATGACAGAAAGATCATCACTACTACACTGCTGCATTTTACCTACAATTCATAATGTATGTGTAATGAACAGGATGGAATCAATATACAGCAGACTATACAACTAAACAGATATATATTATTTATTTACCTCTCTATATAGATAGATATAGATACATAAACAATGGAATTCTCTTAATCTCTACTACCATACTGAAATTATGCGGTGGTAACTCACTCAGTATTTTATTCACTGAAGCCCCCCAAACCCTATATCCTTGACCCTAATTGCAAGGGAGAGCATGGAAGGTATCAGGGAAATTACAGGTAAAATGTAAATACTAT
>NC_091550.1:35815468-35818125 GCF_042767895.1 Penaeus vannamei | reverse complement strand
AAGCGAAGATTTGGTTGCCTTGGAAAATGGATGCAAACAAGAGCTGAACAATACAAAAGCGATGATTGTTGCTGCTTCTGCACTTCACAACATGGCTATACAGCAAAATATACCATTGCCGGAAGATGTTCCTCAAGACAGGTACTTTATAGGTGAACCTGAAGATCCAGATGACCCAGAACCACTGTTAGAGGTGGATGATGATTTTAGAAAGAAACGTAGTTGGAAATACAGAAAGGCAGCACATCATAAATAAATTACTTTTAAATTCAAAGCCAGCAATGTTTCCTGGATTTTCATTACTTGTTACAATATGAATTATATAATGTATTATTTACTAGAATTGTATTATAGCATATGTTTTCCTATTACATTATAGTGTTTCCAGCATTTGTTATATAATGTTAAAAGATCTGTAGAAATATACCTTTCATGATTTTTTGGTCTAGTCCTATATATAACAAGACAAGAAAATTATAGAAAGAAAATACGTTACAATTTATTCAACTTCATACAGATAATTCATGTAAATATAATGGTTAATCTTGCATACAAAAATAAATATATGTTAGCAGTCCTGAATAAAAAATATTTTTATGCTATATATTATGAACTATACTATAAACAGAGACTTACCACTACATAAATTAATAATATATTTATATACATACACACACATTTATATATGTATACATATATATATATATATATTGTATATATATATATATATATATTTATTGTATATATATATATTGTGTATATATATATAATATATATATTATATATTATATATATATATATATATATATATATATATATATATATATATATATATATATATATATATATATATATATATATATATATAATACACACACACACACACACACACACACACACACACACACACACACACACACTATACTGAAACAATGATCTAAGTAAAATTACAGTAAATGTGATAAAATGCATATTATGAAGGTAAATTTACAATTAAATATAAACTATAACTAAATCAAAATAAATAAAAAAAAAACAAATGGGGGGGGGGGAGCGCCCAAAAGTAACAAGAATTAAGGCTGACCTCTTCAATATTTATATTGTACAGTTACACATTTTCATCTTGCTTTTCTTAGCCACATTAGATCTGCTGGGTGTACTTTTACCAAGTGGTAGGCTAACACACAGAACCCTCTGATGTCTACTGTACAGTTAGTCAGAAGTTAGTGATTCTAACTCTGTACAGTGAACATAGCAGTGTTCTGTGTAGTAATTAGTTTTAACGAAGCACCACTTGAATTCTTACTATGTAACAATATTCGATAATGATAAAGCAAATATAATATGAATGTGAAATAAAATTTAAAAATAGAATAAAAATTTGTATTCTGTGCAGTCATCAGTTTTAATAAGACTAAGCACAATCCTCACAAATTTAGTATCTTATACTTCATTATACGTCAGTAGTAAACAGCTTTGTACAGTAAACGTTAGTGCAGTGTACAATTATCAGTTTTAAGTACCACAATGAAACAATATCCTATACTCTGAATCAGTAATTATCGATGTAATAGAAATCTCAGTATTATGTGCAGTTGTCAGTTTTATGTTACGTGCAGTGTCGGTAAGGAACTACACAATGATTTACATAACGAGTCAGTGGCCATTTGGGGGGGGGGGTCACCATGGAAGCCCCTGGGGGGCTGTTGTTTTGGATTTGTTGAGTATGAATAGTATAAGGATGACTTCTTTCTACCATAGCTACCTTTGAGAAGTTATTGGCTAGAGTATAAGATTACAGAACATCTCCAATATATCTTGCATTTTTCATTTTCTCTGGTGATGCAATGGCAAAGTGGTTCTGTGTGTGGCTGGGACGTGTCTTTGCAAGAGGGCACTGTTCTAGGACTGACTAGTGAGGGAGCTCGTGATAGAAATTACATTATTATTCATGAACATATGGACAGCACTGCGCCATTGTAATCTTCCATTCTTGGTAGCTTTCCCTTGCTTCCCCATTTTTTAAATCTTTCCTCTGCAGCTTGAAGTTCCAATGCTTGGATATGCAAGCGACCCTCTTCATATTTAATCACTGCCTTGTGTTGTTCCTCCTGATACTGCAGCGTCTGATTATAGCAGTCCTCCTTTGAGACCTTAGTAAGCCTCTGTCTCTTTCTTCCTATGCAGGTTGGCGTAGCAGCACTGTGGTTATTTACATTAGGAGGTACAGGAGGCTCGTGCTGCTGGTGCTAGAACAAGGCCTAGAGGATTCTAAGCGAGATGTGACTGTTATGCCTCCCAATGGCTCTCTTGACCCAGTTCATCAAGAGTGATAAGCTCTTCTTCCAAAGGAGTCACGTCAGATACTAGACCTGGATTTCGTGCAACTGCTGCTACTGGTATCTCAGGAACGTATGGTGATGCAGTTGTAGCTACACAAACAGCTGAAAAGGGAAACAAAAGACCAGTTTATACCAATTTACCAATATTAGAGCTTCATGACTGCTGGAAAGAGAACTGACTAATTAGTGGTCCATTGTAGAATACAAACTTTCTTAAGCAAATACACAGATTATTGCCTTTTTGGATGCCATATGATGCACTTTATTGCAAATTTAGACAGGCATTGTAACAGATACAATACATACCATCGCAAT
>NC_091550.1:35802968-35805468 GCF_042767895.1 Penaeus vannamei | reverse complement strand
AGCAACAACTTTGTACTTCTTGAAATTTTGTTTACTTAATCTTTTATTCGCCCCTCTTGTCGAAATTGAGTTAAATGCATTTTCAAGTAGTTCCTAGGCCCCCGGTTCTCCCCTGAAAATTTTAAGACCCGACCGTTATTTTTTAGGGGGTAGCGATTTTCGAGGTCGACTGATTTTTTTCACGTTACCTTAGAAAATCGGCATTTATGACGTAATGATTAGAGATATTAAAAAATGAGATTATTTTCTGAAAGCTTATTAAATTTCACATAAGATGAGACCAACCTTCATTTTTTTTAAATAATTAAAACAATCTGGCAAGCGTCCAAAAAACGATAATGAAGATTTATTTTTATACAAATAAATAAACATATGCCATTCATATGGAATAGTTTATTTTATTTTTGTTCTCATTATACATTGTCTGATCTATGAGCAAAACATTTTGAAAATGCAAACCTTCCCCCCCCCAAAAAAAAAAAAAAAAAAAAAATGGGTAGGATTGCCAAATGTTCCGGACCACCACCAAAATTTTATGAAATATTAATTAGGCTAAGACAAACCTCAGGTAAAAAAAATCTATTCAAATCTAATCATAACTTTTCGAGTTAGAAAAAAAAAAAAAATCCTGGATCCAAACCATGGTCCGCATCACCACCAAAGTGCAATAGGCATCTAAAGTAGGTTAAAACACACATTTGGTTAAAATCCCATTAAAATGTATTCATAACTTTTTGAAATAGAAAAAAAAAAATAATCAGCAAATAAAGAAACAAACGGAAGTAACAATATAAATAAACAAAAGGTCATGGGGTACACGAAAATTATCTATATGTATTTACATACCTTATATACATATATTTACACCGCAATGTACTCGTTTTTCGTCTGTCATCGCTCTTTGGCCGCGATGAGAAAAGCTTAGAATGTTTCCTGTCTGACTGGGGAACAGTTATTCTGTTGACCAATATTATTCGTTGTAAAACCCCATTAGAGCAACAATAATAGGTAAATAATAGATAATTATATCAATAACAAGTATTTCGCACATGATTTGTCGTGCAAAATGTATAAATAATAAATAGGAAAAAGATCGCGATTATTAAGTCTTACATTTTTACGCATAGCACACGTATTTTCAGTCCGATTTTAACGTGTTATGGTTCAGTTTGTAGCTGAATAATAGTTTATTACATGCTGTCATAAGGATTTGCAATATATTTATGTGCTTCTTACAAAAGTGACTTATATTTTCAAAATCTATTAGGGTGTTTAAACAGTCACCAATATAGTCATGGAAAGATGAAGAAAACGAATAATGCCGATATCTCGGTACACCACCCTTGTAGTCTTCAAAAATTCTAGAAAATTCAGTTTTATTCCAAAATAAATGTTTTATGGCTCATTCTGTAGCTGAATTTAAAATTTAGTGCTTGTTCGAGATGGTTTTTGCAAATTCTTCCTGTGCTTTTTGTAAAAATGACAAATGTGCACAAAAAGTATGCTAAACAAAATAGTGATAGTCTGTCTCTTCAAAAATCACACAAGAATGTAGATATTTTTGTAATTTTATATACATTTTGAAAAATGGTTATTTTTTTTTTCTTCAGTGATTTTTTCTTTACTATGATTTAAAAACTGTTCTACCGATTTCGAAATAAAATCGACCATAGGCAATGGGAAGGGGCCTAAAAGGGTGTGAGTTTCATCAAAATCGGCAAGAAAAATAAAAAAGGTTGATAAAAAGAGCAATGGAAATGAAATGAAGATATAAGAATAAAGAAGAAAGGTTGAAGAGCAAGCTAAGAGGATACGGGTATTTGTTGTATCAGAAGCTGCAAATCTTGTTTTGCCCCCCCCCAAAAAAAAAAAAAATATATATATATATATATATTTTTTTTTTTTTTTTTAGAGAGAGAGAGAGAGAGAGAGAGAGAGAGAGAGAGAGAGAGAGAGAGAGAGAGAGAGAGAGAGAGAGAGAGAGAGAGAGAGAGAGAAAGCTACTGCTTATGAGGCCATGGGAAATGCATACAACTGATAAATGTATGTAAAATGTTTTTACTTCAAAAGTATAATTATGTATAATATGACCTGTGATATGGAATATAGTTTTAGTTTAGCAGATATATATGGCCTTTCCTCAGGATAACATATTTATTTTTATATATAGGTTTTATATATTTCTATATTTGATTTTTCCTGTATTAAGCCTGAAGATTACTTCATTTAATGTTTACTTAGTATAGATTAGATATATGAACTGTGATATGGAATATGTTTTAGTAGATCATATGTATTTTGTATTATTTTGTTATATTACATTACAAACTATATATATTACATACTTATTTTCTGTATTTCTAAATATTTTGAATTTTTCTGCATTAACCTGAAAATTGCATCTTTTTAAGATTACTTCAAAAGTATATGTTAGCCTGCAATATGAAGTATGAAGTTTTAGCTTATCAGAATGTTTATTACTTTCTATATCTTTTCTCAA
>NC_091550.1:35792968-35795468 GCF_042767895.1 Penaeus vannamei | reverse complement strand
TCCAATACCTTGAAGTGTTAATATGGAAGCCATTACTTACCCCTAATGGAATTTAGAGGTCAGTGTACAGTATATTCATAACATGCTACTTGGCTGTGATTATTGGGCCATACGAGATTAATTATGACATGTATATATAGTTTAATTATTCTTTGATATTTCATTGAAGTGTTCTTCGAAATTGAAACCATTTACGGGTTAGAAAATAGTAATTCATACATACATAAGCATATACAGACACAGAGTGCATGACTTTATTGTGGTGGATGTAACAAGATGAATTTACCTTGATTCTTTTTTAACTACACACACACACACACACACACACACACACACACACACACACACACACACACATATATATATGGATATGTGCATGTATGTTTGTATGTGTGCTGTATGTGTATGTATGTATGTATGTATGTATGTATGTATGTATGTATATATATATATATATATATATATATACATATATTCAAATATGCAAATATATTTATAGTTTTTTTATGAATATATATATATATATATATATATATATATATATATATATATAATACACAAGCACACAGTATATATAAAAGAGAGAGTCAGAGAGAACATACTAAAGATGTCAGAAACTAATCAGAAGCTGATATCAGAAAATCGTTGTAGTTGAACAAGTAAAGAATAATGCATATGACCAGAGCCGAGATAAATGATTAAATGATTGATGAAACAAACAAGAGGAAAAACAAGTTCCTCCACACACTCATTTTTGTCTATTTATTTCAAGAAACGTCCTCACGAGAGACCAAAGAACATCTATTTCGGTTAAGATTATCATTGCTGAAAACACAGGTTTCGAGCCTCGGGTCGACTCGGCGCTCCGGAGGGAACTTATTCCGCGCAAGTGCCATTCAAAGACTGCTCTCGGGCGTGGCGCTCCTGCGGATTTTAGTCCAGTGGGTTTTGCAAAAGGCGACCCACGGCCAGGCCTCGTCAGGGCCTTCCTGCGGGGAGTGACTCTTCATCTTTTCCTGCGGTCAGCGAGACGAAGCGGGGTCGCCCGAAGGAACGAGGCTTTGAGCTTTGCGGAAGCGGAATGAGTAATGGTGTGTCACACGCGCGCGCACACACACAGATATATGCACATATATATACATATACATACATTTATTCATATATGTGTGTGTGTGTGTGTGTCTTTGTGTGTGTGTGTCTTTGTGTGTGTGTGCATGTGTGTGTATGTGTATGTGTGTGTTTGTGTGTGTGTGTGTG
Organism: Penaeus vannamei; assembly: GCF_042767895.1. NCBI lineage: Eukaryota > Metazoa > Arthropoda > Malacostraca > Decapoda > Penaeidae > Penaeus > Penaeus vannamei. Next base: position 35,794,211 of record NC_091550.1, on the reverse strand, counting down.
TGTGTGTGTGTGTGTGTATGTGTGTGTGTGTGTGTGTGTGTGTGTATGTGTATGTGTGTGTGTTTATATTAGAAAGACAGATCTATAGACAGTTAGATGGGTAAAGATAGACAAACGTGTAAGAAACAACAGCCAAGTCCTTTAAAATGACGCATTGTATCATTTGCAGGAATCAACAAAACTCCATCAGCTCTTTAACGCTTTTGCTCACAGCCTTTAGACCTTTACAAAGAAAAAAGAGAGAAAGAAACAAAGGGGAAAAAACGTTCACTAATTGAATTTGACACCAAGATTTTTTTTTAATTCAAATCTGAAATTGTCTGTATTTTTCGAAAAATTGAAAACTTTGTGAATGAATGCTTTCTCTAATTAATGTTCGCCATAATTGTCTCTTTTCCCAATATCGATAATGATGCATTGTTAGGTAGCTTGCTGGATATGTAAAAAAGAAAAAAAAAGTGTTATTATAATTAGCTAAATTTATCAGATACACAAAAATATTTTCCTTTCTTTGAGGCAGCAATGAAAAGTACAACGTTAGTATTCGAGTTTCTGTAATTGACAATTAAATGGATACGCTGCTTTGGTAGGCATTGATTCTGACAAAAGAAAAACAAATACTGTCAACAACAAAAACACTGCCCGGCCATTTGTTTCTATTACTTTTCAAAACTTGCTTTATTGCCAGTAAGTCACAATTCAGCATGTGCTAAATATATATAGTTGACTTTGTGTCACACGTACTCATATACACACACAATCCATATTGCATCGCTTGGCACGTATCTGTCTGGTGTAGGAAGTTTCATACAATTAATAAAATCAGTCTATATAGTGCAAGAATTTTACTTCTAACTCACACCATTTTACTATTTAATTATTCAATCAAAACTTGTTTATACTTAAATTTGCCATTAAGGGATGCTTTATATGTATGATTATCCTTAGTAAAAGTATTCAGAGTTGCCAAGACTTGCAGGATTTATCACTAAGTAATTTTTCATTCGCAAAGTTTTAATGCTGCACAAAAAAGTAAACTTTTCGTAATACTTTGAATAACGGCGTTTTACACCTTTTTGGTGTTTGCGACCTTCAGAAGGTATTAGACAGTGAAATCTGAGTATCAGAGGCACACACTGACTCTCTCTCTCTCTCGCTTTCTCTTTTCCTTTTCTCCACAATATTTCTGAGAAAAACAAACTATAATGCATATAGATTTATCAAATATAAACGACAACCCCCT
>NC_091550.1:35757968-35760468 GCF_042767895.1 Penaeus vannamei | reverse complement strand
AGGTTGAGGAGGACGCCACCTTCCCTTCCCCGATTCAGGAGGTTGATGAGGACGCCACCCTCGCTTCCCCGATTCAGGAGGTTGAGGAGGACGCCACCCTCGCTTCCCCGATCCAGGAGGTTGAGGAGGACGCCACCCTCGCTTCCCCGATTCAGGAGGTTGAGGAGGACGCCACCTTCCCTTCCCCGATTCAGGAGGTTGAGGAAGACGCCACCCTCGCTTCCCCGATTCAGGAGGTTGAGGAGGACGCCACCCTCGCTTCCCCGATTCAGGAGGTTGAGGAGGACGCCACCTTCCCTTCCCCGATTCAGGAGTAGTTGAGGAGGACGCCACCCTCGCTTCCCCGATTCAGGAGGTTGAGGAGGACGCCACCTTCGCTTCCCCGATTCAGGAGGTTGAGGAGGACGCCACCCTCGCTTCCCCGATTCAAGAAGTTGAGGAGGACGCCACCTTCGCTCCCCCGATTCAGGAGGTTGAGGAGGACGCCACCCTCGCTTCCCCGATTCAGGAGGTTGAGGAGGACGCCACCCTCGCTTCCCCGATTCAGGAGGTTGAGGAGGACGCCACCCTCGCTTCCCCGATTCAGGAGGTTGAGGAGGACGCCACCCTCGCTTCCCCGATTCAGGAGGTTGAGGAGGACGCCACCCTCGCTTCCCCGATTCAAGAAGTTGAGGAGGACGCCACCCTCGCTTCCCCGATTCAGGAGGTTGAGGAAGACGCCACCCTCGCTTTCCCGATTCAGGAGGTTGAGGAGGACGCCACCCTCGCTTCCCCGATTCAGGAGGTTGAGGAGGACGCCACCTTCGCTTCCCCGATTCAGGAGGTTGAGGAGGACGCCACCCTCGCTTCCCCGATTCAGGAGGTTGAGGAGGACGCCACCCTCGCTTCCCCGATTCAGGAGGTTGAGGAGGATGCCACCCTCGCTTCCCCGATTCAGGAGGTTGAGGAGGACGCCACCCTCGCTTCCCCGATTCAGGAGGTTGAGGAGGACGCCACCTTCGCTTCCCCGATTCAGGAGGTTGAGGAGGACGCCACCTTCGTTTCCCCGATTCAGGAGGTTGAGGAGGACGCCACCTTCGCTTCCCCGATTCAGGAGGTTGAGGAGGACGCCACCCTCGCTTCCCCGATTCAGGAGGTTGAGGAGGACGCCACCTTCGTTTCCCCGATTCAGGAGGTTGAGGAGGACGCCACCCTCGCTTCCCCGATTCAGGAGGTTGAGGAGGACGCCACCCTCGCTTCCCCGATTCAGGAGGTTGAGGAGGACGCCACCCTCGCTTCCCCGATTCAGGAGGTTGAGGAGGACGCCACCCTCGCTTCCCCGATTCAGGAAGTTGAGGAGGACGCCACCTTCGCTTCCCCGATTCAGGAGGTTGAGGAGGACGCCACCCTCGCTTCCCCGATTCAGGAGGTCGAGGAAAACGCCACCCTCGCTTCCCCGATTCAGGAGGTTGAGGAGGACGCCACCCTCGCTTCCCCGATTCAGGAGGTTGAGGAGGACGCCACCCTCGCTTCCCCGATTCAGGAGGTTGAGAAGGACGCCACCCTCGCTTCCCCGATTCAGGAGGTTGAGAAGGACGCCACCCTTGCTTCCCCGATTCAGGAGGTTGAGAAGGACGCCACCCTCGCTTCCCCGATTCAGGAGGTTGAGAAGGACGCCACCCTCGCTTCCCCGATTCAGGAGGTTGAGGAGGACGCCACCCTTGCTTCCCCGATTCAGGAGGTTGAGGAGGACGCCACCCTCGCTTCCCCGATTCAGGAGGTTGAGGAGGACGCCACCCTCGCTTCCCCGATTCAGGAGGTTGAGGAGGACGCCACCCTCGCTTCCCCGATTCAGGAGGTTGAGGAGGACGCCACCCTCGCTTCCCCGATTCAAGAGGTTGAGGAGGACGCCACCTTCGCTTCCCCGATTCAGGAGGTTGAGGAGGACGCCACCCTCGCTTCCCCGATTCAGGAGGTTGAGGAGGACGCCACCCTCGCTTCCCCGATTCAGGAGGTTGAGGAGGACGCCACCTTCGCTTCCCCAATTCAGGAGGTTGAGGAGGACGCCACCTTCGCTCCCCCGATTCAGGAGGTTGAGGAGGACGCCACCCTCGCTTCCCCGATTCAGGAGGTTGAGGAGGACGCCACCCTCGCTTCCCCGATTCAGGAGGTTGAGGAGGACGCCACCCTCGCTTCCCCGATTCAGGAGGTTGAGGAGGACGCCACCTTCGCTTCCCCGATTCAGGAGGTTGAGGAGGACGCCACCTTCGTTTCCCCGATTCAGGAGGTTGAGGAGGACGCCACCTTCGCTTCCCCGATTCAGGAGGTTGAGGAGGACGCCACCCTCGCTTCCCCGATTCAGGAGGTTGAGGAGGACGCCACCCTCGCTTCCCCGATTCAGGAGGTTGAGGAGGACGCCACCCTCGCTTCCCCGATTCAGGAGGTTGAGGAGGACGCCACCTTCGCTTCCCCGATTCAGGAGGTTGAGGAGGACGCCACCCTCGCTTCCCCGATTCAGGAG
>NC_091550.1:35750468-35752968 GCF_042767895.1 Penaeus vannamei | reverse complement strand
AGGCCTTTCTCCGTCCTCTCTTTACCAGGGAATATATGAAAGAGGAGAGTGAGAAGAAACACTGATAAAATGGGGTGGGAAGAGGGGAGGGAGAAAGTAAGGTTGAGCATATACAGAAGAGGAAGGAGAAGAGGACAGACAAGACAGACATTTAGGTTTGAGAAAAAAAATCCTACACGAGGCCACGTCGATGGGGTGCATATTAGTGGGCCGATAAGACATACACACATACACACAAACATACAATATATACATATATTTATAAATATATATATACATATATATATATATATATATATATATATATATATATATATATATATATATATATATATATATATATATATATATGTGTGTGTGTGTGTGTGTGTGTGTGTGTGTGTGTGTAGATATATACCTGTATCTTTCTATATGTGTAGTATATGGACCTGTAGTCCCCAGGGGGCCCACCTACCCAGAGGAGTGCCTTAAGGGCCAAGATCCCTCCCCATAAAGGTCAGTGGGCATCTGTAGAGTAAGCCCTCCCCCTGATGTCATCATCCCCCTCACTACTGCTTCAGTCCCAAGGGATATGACCTTGTGGGAGTCACGGCGGGAAATCTTTGCATGCTCTAAGGTGTGCGGGTGAATAATTAAAACAAATAAAAATAACAAAACAGTGTAAGGAGCCAGAGAGAAAAATAGTGGATAGGCTAAAGATGAGTACAAGATGCAGAAGGAGGGTAAAATGAAAGGAGAAACGGTAGAAGACGTAAGAAAAAATAAGGTCAAGTAGGAGAACCACGAGGCTGCATAATGGTATGTGGTGTATGTATAAGTGCAACCTTGCACGGTCCAGCCCTATCTTTAATAAATACCGTCACTGAGACTTCATACTTAGTTTTTCCGTTCTTTTAGGATCCTTACCTGGAGCTGCAGGCCACTTAGGTATAAAATTCACCTAAAATTTGTAAAAAAAATGCCAGAGGGTGAGGAGAGAAACGCCCCGTGGTACAGTAGAACAGCGAATGTTTATTTTTGACGCGGTACAAAAGGGCCGCGGGAAGGCCGTGACGTCACGCTCGTGACGTGTAAAAGAGTGAACTTAGAATAAAACGAAAATAAAACAATAAAACTAAACATTAAAACACATAGGAAAAATAATACATTAAAAGGGAATAAAAAAGGATGGATAAAATCATGTATACATAGAAACACCGAGCTGACAGTCGGCAAGCGCAATTTAACCAAGGGGGTTACTCACATGCACGCAACCACACGCACACAACCACACCACCCGCACTCACACTCACGCGCACACGCATGCGTGAGCACACACACACACACATCGCACACTCCACACCCACCCACCCACACACGCACGTACAGGCGTACCCGCACGCGAGCACACACATGCATGCGCACACCAAGTGAGCATCGTTTGAGGGGGGGGGGGGGTGTCACGCTAGATATGTATGTATATATACCTGTGTGTATATATTTATGTATGTAGGTATGTATGGATGTATATATGTATGATTGTGTGTATATAAATGATTATATATATATATATAATATATATATATATATATATATATATATATATATATATATATATATATATATATATATATATGGGGAGTTATGTTAGTCATGTAGTGTTATGAATAATGTTTGTTATGTATTTGTGCACTGTTTGCTTTGGGAAAACGATAGCATGTGATACTGCAACCTGACACAAGATTTTATTATCCATGTATTTCGCTAGTCATCCGTAAGTCAAGAAAAATATTTAATTGAAATGGTGATTGCGATATAAAACACAGAGATAATTGTGATAAAGATAAAGGACATGGGAAAGGTCAAAGTCTCAAATCAGCGCAACATTTTGAACCGCAGAAATGAGATTCAGAACGGGAAGAATACGTGAACTTAGGGTTCCATATCTTAGACGAAGCGCAGATCTAGTGTGCCAGACAAGTGATTTAAAAAAACGATGCCGGAGAGAGAGAGCAAGACAGAGCGAGCAAAAGAGAAAGAAAAAAAACGAAAAAATCTGAAAAGGTTTTGTAGTCGGCGTCGGAGAAAGTTTACCCGGATCTTGACGCGAGGCGAAAGAGCGGCTCATTAGTCCGGTCACAATAGTTACCTTTTGACGCGTTTGTTCCTCCCGACGGGAAATGAGGCCGATCTCGCGCTTCCAACTTCCGCCTCGAAATGCTGAACATTTACTTGGTAATACACAACTTTCGAAGGCAGTTCCTGTTCCCCCAATTTTCCCTTTGTTTTTTTAACCATTTTCTTTATATCCTTTATTGATTTTTGTCAAATATTCAATGTACTTTTTCTTTTTTCTTTTATTTTTTAATCATCTTTTATTATTCTTATATATATATATATATATATATATATATACATATATACATATATATATATAAATATATATATATATATATATATATATATATATATATATATATATATATATATATATATATATATATATATTAAACCCTTTCAA
>NC_091550.1:35730468-35732968 GCF_042767895.1 Penaeus vannamei | reverse complement strand
TCTCAGTTTATCGTAAGCCCACTCACACTACTAATTATCTTCATTTTTTTCTCGAATAATCCGCTTAATATTAAGAAAGTTGTCTCGTCAATGTTCCTGAGGGCGTATAGGATTTGCGATAACGAATTCATCGATCGTGAGCTTGACGTTATTTTTTAGACATTTTCAAAATTAGGATATCCTCTTTTTTACTTACATCAGGCACATTCATCAGCAAAATGGAAATATTATAATCATTCCCGTAACATGCAACAGGACAGTGCCAAAAATCTCTTAGTTATTCCTTACAACCCGCCGCTCGATGAAAAACGCCTTATGATTAAAGGAGCTGACATTGACATCGTTTTTACATATCCGAACATGTTGCGCAATACTTTGATTAGGCATAATATAACTAGCGGTGCTCTTGATACCTCTCCAGGTATTTCCACGATTCCTTGTAAGGATTGCCGGTTGAACTTAAAAAAAAAAATTAATAATAATAATAATGAACATAGACATGATGTTAGATACGCCAGAAAATCTAATGCTTGTTTTTTTTTTCCATTTACGTGACGAAGGACATCAGTTAAATTGGAAAGACGCCAAAGTGATTCATAAATCATCAAATTCATACGAGAGAAAAATAATTGAAGCCCTTCTAATTAGAAAATTGCCTAATCTTACCTTGAGTGCTGGCCAATGGGGGTTGGATGGTCTTATCTCATCACTAGTTAGCAAAGCCTTCCCCAGATATATATATATATATATATATATATATATATATATATATATATATATATATATATATATGCATGCATATATATGTATGTATATATTTAATACACACACAAATACATATATATATATATATATATATATATATATATATATATATATATATATATATATATATATATATATATATATATATATATATATATATTTATATATATATATATATATATATATATATACTATATATACATGTATGTATGCATATATATATCCATATATATATGTGTGTGTGTATGCATTACAACATATATATATATATACACACACATCATTATACATAAATATACATATACATTTGCATACACAAAGCAATCTCTCTCTCTCACACACACACACACACACGCTCTTTCTCTCTCTTTATCCATCTATCTCACCATCTCCTTTTATACCTTCTCCTATTTTCATACACATAAAAAATGCACAAACGACAGGAAAATGAACCATAAAACTTTGGCCAACGAAAGACCGCAAAGCGCCTTAAATCTCCGGGTCTTTAGAAGAACTCTATGAAAGTCTGAAGGGAAGCTGCACAGTCTTTGCCGCGGGAGCAGGAGTGCATTTTCTGCAGACGGAAAACGGGAAGCGGGGAGGAAAACGTGATATATATATACACACATACATACTCACACATACACACACACACACATATAAACATATATATTATATATGTGTGTGTTTGTTTGTGTGTGTGCCATATACTCACATACACATAAACACACATACATACACACACACACATACGCATATATGTGTGTGTGTGTGTACACACATATATGTATACGTATGTATACGTATACTGTATATATCGATATTGTATGAAAGATTTGTGTCTTGTTAGAGCCGTAAGATCTGTAAGTCTAAGGCGTCTTCATCTCCTGCCGTAACTGCCCCGCCATTCACGTCAGGTGCACCGAGCAGGGAAGGGGTTTTATGTAGCCTGAGATTTTTCGTCCCAGAGATTCCTTTGCTTATGGAAATTCAGTAATGCTTTACTTGCCAAATTATGCTAAGTTGTAAGTCTTGATGATAATGATATTAATGATTGTGCTATTCATCTGGCATAATAATATTAACAATAATGATTATAATTATTATATTGATGATAACAGTGGCAAATTAATGGATAACAATGCAAATGATATCCATGATAAAAATGACCATAGTAATATTAATGTTAATAATAATGATAATGATAATAATAATAATAGTGGTGAAAATGACAATAACAAAAATTACTTTTACATTTTATCATTATCATTATTATCCTTTTGATTATCATTATTATTGTTATCTTATTATTACTATTAGTATAATGATAATGATGATGGTAGTAGTAGTAGTAATAATAATAACGATAATGATAATGGTAATAAAAGCAATGATGATAATATTGATGATTATAATAATAATGATGATAATAATAAAAGTAGTGATACTGATGATTATTATGATATTTGTAACTAAAATAACAATAACAGCAGTGATAAATATAGTAGCAATAGCAATAGTGACAATAACAATGATAATGATAATAATAGTAATAACAGTAACATAATACTGATACTGATAATGATGATGATGATAACAACAACAATAACAGTAACAACAATTGTATTGGTAATGATAATAAGAATAATGATAATGATAATTATAATGATAATAAGAATAATGATAATTATGATGACATGATGATATTATGATAATAACAAAGAAAATGGTGAAG
>NC_091550.1:35690468-35692968 GCF_042767895.1 Penaeus vannamei | reverse complement strand
ACACACACACACACACACACACACACAAAAGATCCAGTGGAACATAGGAATTTATTATTGTGGCGATAAAGTAAAAATTAAGTGTTCACGAATATATATATATATATATATATATATATATATATATATATATATATATATATATATATATATATATACATATATATATATATATATATATATATATATATATATATATATATATATATATATATATATATTTAAAAAAATACGAAGAAAAGGTAAATAAACAAAAATAGAAATAATACCCACGCTTCATCTCAGTCTCTCGGGCATTAAACTCATCCCGGCTTAACATTTCACCGATTAACTGAAAAAACAACTTGAGTGTGTTTAAAATACACTACAAAACATCGAGAAAACTACAATGCATGCTGCTTTATCTTTTTTTTTTTCACTGATAATGCAGTGATTTAGATTACGCTTGTATATATATACGTATTTTTAAAATATGATTGGTCTATATTCCATTCGTGAACCATCACATATATTGCGATTTAAAAGATGATACATTTATATATATGATCAATCAATTGTAGTTTGTACTATGGTTATATAAAAATAGGATTTTATTTGGTACAAATTGAGAGTTGATAATTTCTCAACTTAATGAATATAAAATAATATTTAATTCTTTATCTCTTTGCAACCACGTTATTAACGTCAGTATAATTAATTTTAACTTCGCTGATATCCTTTTAATAGTACTAACTAATATTGTTATCGTCACCAGGCAAGAGTAGCAGTCTACATGTGAAGTGTTCTGCTCCTGGGGCTCAGGTCCCTTGTTCTTACTAAACAGTTGGCCTGTGCTGAAGACTTAGTTGTCTTTTCCCGAGACCTGTTGAGGTGTTCCAGAGAGAGACTGTTGGGGGAGCTAGTGAGGTTCAAGGTGGTAGCAATAGAGCATTTTGGGAGGAGGGTTAATGGTGTGGAACAGTTGATTTTGGTGTGGTGTGGTTCTGTGTGTACTCAAACCCTATGCAGTGCTTCCACTGCCAGTGATGTTTGCCTGGAACTAACTCTTGTCGTCTTGAGGAAGGTGCATTGCTGGCAGTGTGACAAATGTGATGCAGACCACTGGGGAGACAACAGCTGTCCGGGTCCAATGAAGCTTCTTCAAAGCAGTGTGGCAGGTACAAATTTGAAAGAGGTATTACAAATCAGGAACAAGGAGAAAATTAATTTTCCAGAGGTAAAGCATCATGATAATGTGCTGTTTGCACATGGAAATCCTTTGCTTCGGTTCTAGTCCAACCTTCTTGCTGATATACTTTAATCTCCAATCCTCCTTGTACCACTTCCTCTGCTACTGCAATTCGGCTTCGGTCCTGAAAGGAAGCTTTGAACGCAGAAATTACCTCTGGTGAGTTGTCCGCTGTGGACAGAGAGGGAGTTAGGGGTCTGCTGAAGGGGTCCTCATACAGGAGTGGCAGTGATGGTGCAATGGAGTATTCCTTTTTGGGTCATGCAACTGCAGAGGACACTGTGGGTAGAGTCTGTGAGGATGGGGTTAGCACGACTTTATACTTTTGCTTCCATTTACCCTCCTCCACACGGTCTTGGCATGGATGATTTAGAGAATCTTGGGCGGTTGCCTTGTCTTCTGTTCTTTGTAGATTTTTGTGGCTGTCATCACCTCTAGAGACACAAAATGCTACACAAGGACGAGAACCTGGGGGTCTTTGTTCTCAGAAGTAAATTCAGATTTTTTTCTGAACAGTGGTGCAGATTATGGAAGACTTACATTCAAGCAACCACTTTCCAATACTTTTGGAGATGGGTTTGATGGGCAGATAGCGACGTGGACATGCAGACTGGAATCTTTTTGGATCTGCTGTAGTAATATGGGGATCTGTGAAAGATTACCGATGTGTTCAAGCTCATGTTTAAAGCTTCACCTTATGAATTCTCCTTGCAGTGAGGACATCCATTCCCAGAAGTGAGGGGCAATACCATTGACCTTCGGTGCCATGGTGGTAAGGTATTGCCAAGCTGTTGGACTGAGAAGGTCTATGCTGGGGAAACTAAGGCGGTGTCCTAGTGATGTACCTTGATCTATTGCAAAGGGTCCTGAGCCAGGGCCAGGCAAGTGCTCGGAGAGGCTGGACAGACGTCATGGAGACAGTATCTTCTTAATTGGCTCAGAAACCCTCTAGGTATGGGTAAGGGATAAGGTGTGTGGGGTTACTGGCTGGAGCACATGCTCTGCGGATGGCAGAGAGTTCCTCTCGGGCATCTCACACTACCCATTCCTCCATTCTTCAGGCTGAACGAGAACGAGTCATTTTTAAGTGGGGTTGCATGCAACTTGTCATTTTTTGCGCAGGGCCATCCACATCAAAAGAAGCCATAATCCTCCCCTCCTAGACCTGTGAAGGATGCTTTCATACCAATTACAGATTCCTCTTACCATCTACATTTGTAAGCTGAAGAAGGTAAAAGGTAAACTTCAGGTTGACATGGCTACTAGAAAAGG
>NC_091550.1:35672968-35675468 GCF_042767895.1 Penaeus vannamei | reverse complement strand
AAACCACTGTCTTCAGATTCACGGAAAATGCATCTGAGGGGTTGCATTTTTCGAAATTTTCCTGGGGAGGATTCCAGGACCCTCCCGAAACGTTTCGCCTCGCACCTTCGGCTCGGCAGGGTAACCCCCTACTAGGACCTAGGTAGCCTGCTACTTTGAAAACTTTTGAACACCCTATATATATATATATATATATATATATATATATATATATATATATATATATATATACATATACATACATATATATATACATATATATATACATATGTACATACATATATATATACATATATATATATATATATATATATATATATATATATATATATATATATATATATATATATATATATATACATTTATGTATGTATGTATGTTTATGCAAGGCCCACAAAAGAATATCAGTAAATAACACAATGTCGTTTTCATACTAAATAAACATAATACATGAATATAATTTGGCAATGGACACCTTACAGCACTGCTGGCAGTGACACTAGCTCATTTCAAAGAGCGACTTCAACAACATTCACTAATTCTACCTTGCTTGAAACCCCAATTCATTTCCTTGGCACAATTAATTGTCTCCCTCGACTAATTCCGTTGCATCTACGCCTCAAAAAATAAGAAGAAATGAACAAAATCTACAGACATTAGCTCACGAGTACTGCCATGTATTTCTCACCACAAATTTACCCCAACCTCTTTCTGTGTGCGTGCGTACGTGCGCGCGCGCGCGCGCGTGTGTGTATGTGTGTGTGTGTGTGTGTGTGTGTGTGAGAGGAGAGCAAGAACGCCATCTGAGTTATTACAATTTAATACATAAGGATTCAACTATTAAATGCATTCACCAAAGTAGGACAGCTTGTAATATCCGGGTACAGGATTTTTATTACCCAGCACTCAGCAAAATGTCTGTGTTCTAGGCGAAAGTTAGGAATTGACCGACGAAGGAGTAATGATAATATTAATGATAAAGATAATAACAATAATGATACTAAACGAATTTATTGTAATAACGAAAATATAATGATAATCTTAATAATAGTAGTAATAATTGTGATTATATTGATATTAATAATAACAAGAATGACAATGATAATAGTAGTGATAATAATAATGGCAAGATCAATAATGAATTGCAATAATAATAATAATAACAATAACAATGATAATGATAACAGAAGTAATAATAACAATAATGATAACAGTAACGATTACAATGACAATGCTTACTCCTTCGCTCCATTGAATTGTGAACATTTACTCTATTAATTTTAAAACTAAATTTTGCTATATTAATATGCCTTCGAAACAAAGGCGCGTGAAGAAACACTTTGGTGAGGTTTAGCAATTCTATGTAATCCGAACATCTCTTAAATGCCGAATCATTATTGATTTCGATATTATTATTATGATTATTTTCATTGTCGTTATAATTGTTGCTTTTGTTATCATTACTGTTATTATTACTACTATTATCGTTATCATTTTTATTGGTATTATTGATATTATAATAATTGGAATTCATTATTATTCTTGTCATTATTATTATCACTGATATTGTCATTATCATTGTTGTTCTTATTATCAATATCAATATCATTACAATTATCACTATCATTGTTGTTGTTGTTATTACTGTCATTAATATTAATATTTTTGTTGTTCTTGTTATTATCATCACTATCCATCTTTATCATTATAGTCATTATCATCCTAATCAGCGTTACCATTATCACATCAATATTAATTACAATTGTTCGCAATATTGCCCTCATCATTATCATCGTATAAAGTACATGGCATTTGATATATTTTGATTTTATTAATTAATTTATTTATTTATTTATTTATATATCATTATTATTTGCCCAACAATACACAGATATCAAGTTGTACAAATATAAATAAATCATACGTGGTCCGTCCGTCAATTAACCTCCAAATACGAACACACAAAGACTGGATATAAAATATGCAGCAGGTGTTGATTAGTATACGAACGCAACTAACTTTCATCTTGTTTAAGCGAATGATTATTAAAATTTAAGGTCAATATAGCATACGGAATTTTCCAGTGTGTTCCGATCGGTTCTTTCATGTATCATATGTTTATGATTTTCTTTTTATATTCCTACTTCCATTATCAAAAACGAGGAGTTTTAATCCAACTAAAGCAGAAAGTAATTACAACAGCGAGTGTTCAGGTAATTTTCTTAATTACACAGGTTAGGAAATGTGCTCCAGCTGATGACGTATTCAGTCACCAGTTTAGATGAGTGGAATGTGAATAAAACCTAAGTTCTTTTATGAGGAGAAAGATGGAGAAAGTGAAAGTAGAAATAATGGTAATAATGATGATTAAAATGAACTGATAATGACAGTGGCATTCATAATGTTGATCATGATATAAATGATGGGGGTAATGGAAATCATAACCTATTAGTAATGATTGTGATAGTCATGATACTACCTACTACTGATGGCGATAACT
>NC_091550.1:35635468-35637968 GCF_042767895.1 Penaeus vannamei | reverse complement strand
TGTGCATTAACCAAGTAATCATTAAGAATTTTCATTAAACATTATAAATCCAGTCCCGTATTACATGTCACTGTCCTTTATCTCTTCTGAAATATTAAAAAGCTAAAATCTGTAAGTGTCTGGATCCGGATTTTATAAAAAGCTTTTGCAACCCAACACTTTAAGAGCATTTGCCACCGGGCGCGTTAACCTGCATGACTCGCTGCGCAAATCATGACTCACTTGTTTTTTTCCCTGCGTGGCAATATGGCGACCTCTTCGCTTTTCAGGAAGATAAAAAAAAAAAAAAAACTTAGCTGTAGGTGGATTTAATTAACATAATGTCTCTTCGTGTAATTCATCAAATGAGTTATATATCTCATCTGATATCAATGTCGAGAAAAAATGGAAAAGAAAATGTTTGATATATCTTTGTTCATTAGTTCATTTGTATTAATGTAACTTCCATCATTTCCAGTGATTAACATTCTGCTTTTCTCATATTGTAATTCAAGTTTATATATTGTTTTTGTTATACTTGCTTCCTTTTTCGTTTTAGTATCAGTATGAATACAATTAATTAGTTAATATAAATTATTACTATTTAGTTCATTGAGTACCTGAATTAAAATTATCATTGTTATCTTCATATGCTATCATTATTATTAGTAGCATTAGATGTAGAAAAGAGTGGTTGTAATGGTAGTTGTGGCAGTTGCAGTTGTATCGTTTTAGTATCCTATTGCCATTATTGTTGTTATCAGTTATCATCCTCATATCTACTATCATCATCATCACTATTATTATATTTATTGTCATATTATATTTGTCATTGTTATTATTTTTATTATTCATTATCATTATTACTATTATTATGATGATGATGATGATGATGATGATGATGATGATTTCCTTATCATCACACTATTACCATTATCATTAGTTGTAGTAGTCATAGTAGTAGTAGTAATAGTAGTAGTAGTACCAGCAGCAGTAGTACCAGCAGCAGTAGTACCAGCAGCAGCAACAGTAGTAGTAGTATAATTATTATTGATATTATTACTTTTACTTTTATTATTATTATTATCATTATTATTATTATTATTATTATTATTATTATTATTATTATTATTATTATTATTATTATTATTATTATTATTATTATTATTTTTATTATCATTATTATTATTATTATTATCATTATTATTATTATTATTATTATTATTATTATTATTATTGTCATCATCATAATCATTATTGTCATCATTAGTATTATCATTATCATGATCTATATCATTACTATCATTATTATTATTATTATAATGATTATCATTCTTATTAGTTTCTTTGGTATCACAATTATCATAGCTGTTTTTGTTTTTTGCCTTCGTTATCATTACCATAATTGTTTTTCATTATTATTAGTAGGATCATTTTTATTAGCATTATCATTATTTTGATTTTTATTGTTCTAATTATCATCATTATTATTGTTATCATTATCATTATTGTTATCATAATCATCACTATTTCTATTATCATTGTCATTATCATCATGATTATAATCATTACCATTTTTATCGTTACTAGTATAATTACCATTATCATTAAGATTATTGTTATTAATGTTATTGTTGCTGCTTTTCTTACTATTATGTCTATTTATTTACATTTTTCTATTACTATCATTATTATCATTATCATGATTATCGTCGTCATTATTATTGTTGCTGTTGTTGTTTTTGTTATTCTTATTATTGCTTTTATTATCATCATCATCATAATCCTCACTATTATCATTATTATTATTATCGTTTTATCATCATTATCATTAATCTTATTACCAGTATGATCATTATTATTGTTATATTGTCTTTATTATTATTACCACCATTATCATTATTGTTGATACTGATGTTGATTTTTCATTTGTTCTTGTTATTATGCACCCTATCTCTTATATTATTCAATCTACCCAGTGAATGTTTGGCTAGAGATGCGATATGAGACGAAAATGGCATTAGAACAAACGGGATCAGTATATGCAACATAAGGTTTGCTGATGATACTGTTCTGTTTGCGAAAGGAAGAAGACCTACGGAACCTATTCAACGAAAGTGCAATTGCATGCAAAAATCCGGATCGGCCTTAATTGTTGAGAAAATAAAGGTTTTGGTAATTAGTAAAGGAGGGAGGAAGGAAATTGCTGTTAATATCGATGGAAGGAAACTTGAAGAGGTAGAAAAATACAAAATCTTGGTAGTGAAGACCAGAATAGGAAAGGCAAAAAAATGAAAGGAAGAAAAAAGATAAACAATGGAGGAATTTCTAAAGAGATATCATGCCTTGAATTTTGAAATATTTTTTTAGAGCTGCAAGGAAATTCTAACTAAAAATAATCATATGAATTTAGAAATAAGATTACTACTCACGTGCACATGAGAAGAACAGATGCATTTGAAATAGAGTGCTATGAGCGAATACAAGAAAAAAAATGCTAGACAGAAAGAGTTACAAATAA
>NC_091550.1:35625468-35632968 GCF_042767895.1 Penaeus vannamei | reverse complement strand
CATACATATATATGGTTCCTGCCTTTCTCGTGCACTGAGGAAAACGTTCGAATACCATGAGAAAATACACGCAAGAAATGATATGAGAAAAGATAGAGATAGGGAAAAGTCAGTGTAATATTTGTAAGGAAAGAAAATGGACATTTCCGATAGATCTTTAAATATGAGATTAGAAAGTAATCGTAATAAGAGGCTTCATTAATGATGTCCTATAAATAGCTCTGTTTGAGAAGTTATAAAGTACGAGCGACATACCTTACGAATAAAATGGGATTCTGTGTTTCATTTCCTTAAAGTAAATAAATAAATAAACAAGATGAATACATTATCATTTCAACCTATTAATGGCAAAACTATCGCCGAATTAAAGAATGTACAAAAGACAAAGTAATTATGTCAGATTCCAAGTGTTTTGACATTGGAATCAGTAATGTCATTTTAGTGAAAATGGAAGTAAAACGCATAATGCACACTGCCGGAATATAGCAGCCACGAATAATGTTCTTTTCTCTATTTTTGTAATGGTGGCGGAAGCACAATATGCAAAAGAATCCTCGAAATTTAGGTTTAAGTGCATACATGTTGAAATGGTAACGGTATTTCATTGGGATAGAATTGCTTCAATGTCGAAATAAGTTTCAATTTCTCTTGGGAACTCATTCTTTTTGTCGGTTGGAGAGAGAGAGAGAGAGAGAGAGAGAGAGAGAGAGAGAGAGAGAGAGAGAGAGAGAGAGAGAGAGAGACAGAGAGAGAGAGAGAGAGAGAGAGAGAGAGACAGACAGAGACAGACAGACAGACAGACAGACAGACAGAGGCAAACAAACACACACACAGATAGAGACAGACAAAAAGATTCAAGAGATAGATAGATAGATATATAGAGACAGAGAGAGAGAGAGAGAAAGGTGCAGACACACATTCAAAAAACGAACAAATAGATAGACAAGTGAACATATAGACAGTAAGATGGAGAGAGAGACGAGGAGAAGAGAAAGAGAGAGAGTGCAGCGGAGAGAGGAAAAAAACCATCACAGTAGAGAATTTGCAATACCAGTGCATCTCGCATTGCATTTTACTCCAGCTGGGCAAAAAAACGAAAAAGGAAAAAATATGCTAATAATTACTTGGAAAAAAATAACGAAGTGATATTAGCCCCTAGTGAAGAAAGAACGTATTTGTGGATTTTTTTTTTTTTTTTTTTTTAAGCGGTTGGGGGTAATTTCCTTTTATACGTTAGTCACAAAGAGGGAAAATGTCTAGCAGCAGCGATAAACTATTGAATTTATAATGATACTCATATCATTATCATTATTGGTGAATATTGCCATTGTCACTATTCTGTAACGAAAATAATGAGAATTGCTATTGTCGTAGATAATATCGTGTTGATATCGAACTTTTGTTGCTATTATCGTTTTGATATCAATAACGGTGATGAAAATGATAATGGTAATGATAAATTTTAGTAACAACAGCATTAGTACTAATGATAATTATAATGAAAATGTTAATAATGATAATAGTAACAATAATAGCAATAATAATATTAATGATAATAACGATTGGAATAATAATAATAAATATAACAATAATGATAATAACAATAACAATAACTATAATAATGATGATAACGAAATAACAATAACAATAACAACGACAATAAAAGCAATAATAATAATGATAATGATAATAATAGCAATAACAACAACAATAATACTAGTGATAATAATAATAATGATGATGATAATTAGGATATGATAATAATGATAATAGTAGTGAGTAATGATATTAACGATAGTAGTAATAGTAGTAATGTTGTAGTAGTAGTAATAGGAATAATGATATAGACAAATTAGTAGCAAGAAGGCAAAGACTGATGACAAAGAGAGCAGCACTAACAACGAAGTGAAAGCCAAGACACATGCAAAGTGCTTTCCACTCAATATTTCCTCTTTAGTGTTCGTATTGCAAGCGGGTTCCGGGCCGAGTCCCCCCCCCCCCCCGCTGTAAATTGCAATTCCCCCGAGCCATAACACGAGATGAACGCTGGCCTTTATCACGGGCCGCAGCCTCTTCGCCGAGATCGAGTCCTTATCGCTCCCGCGGGGGACGGCGGGCCGG
Organism: Penaeus vannamei; assembly: GCF_042767895.1. Classification (NCBI taxonomy): domain Eukaryota; kingdom Metazoa; phylum Arthropoda; class Malacostraca; order Decapoda; family Penaeidae; genus Penaeus; species Penaeus vannamei. Next base: position 35,630,847 of record NC_091550.1, on the reverse strand, counting down.
AGCTACGTCACACGGCCCGTGCTTTACGGTGCGGCCGCCGGGAGCTACGTCACGGTTCATATCTAGCGTTACGGTTCACTGGAGGCTTACGTCACGGCGCGTCTCTTGCGTTGCGGCCCTCAAGAGCTGCGTCACGGCGCCTCGTTTTACTTCAGGGCTTGCTGAAGCTACGTCACGATGCGCGTTTTACGTCACGGCTCTCTCCCGCTGCGATACGAATGGGGGAACTCGACGGGGAGAAGTTTTCTTAACAAACTACGACACCGAGCTACAATTTTCCCTTACGGTGACGTTCGCCCTGGGCTTCCGACGCCTCCGGTTATACGTCTTCAGGAGATTAACATTCTGGATCCCTACCAGTTCTCAAGACAGACCAGCTCGTATACTGCTCTGCATTTGTTTATATAGGTGTGTGTGTGTGTGTGTGTGTGTGTGTGTGTGTGTGTGTGTGTGTGTGTGTGTGTGTGTGTGTGTGTGTGTGTGTGTGTGTGTGTGTGTGTGTTTGTGTGTGTGTGACTGTACATATGATCATCAAACACACTGCATGATCACTTTGTATTTTTTTTACTTTATTTTGCCAGAGCACAGTTAAAAAGAAAAAAAGAAAAAAAAGAAAACTATGTCATTTCCTGTCCCCATGTATATGCAAATGTTGGCACGTAGCATATGTGTAATCTTATGCGGGTTCTAGTAAAGAAATAATAAGTATACTGGGAGAAATGTGCACTTTTTGTAAGCTTATGTTAATTATTTTCATTGCTAGTAGTAGCATCGTTGTTATTTTATCACTATAACTGCTGCTTCTTGGTTCAATTATTTATGTATCATTAAATCACAGCGTCATTAAAATCATACTTTTTATGGTATATTTCCTAAAATTTAATACGAAATACGTAAAGAAGTAATAGGCAATTAATTCAAACAGGACACTATTAAAAAACTACATTCGAACGTACATTAACACTTGCTGCAGACATTAGTTCTACTCTGACCATTTACGAATATTCGCAGCTTTTACTGTACCGCGGTTTCTCCTTGAGATTATTGCAACCCCTCTCCTTCCCATTCTGCTTTCCACTATTTAATGTCATGTGCTTCGTATGTTATGTGCTTTCTACTTTGAATATCCTAAAACTGAAACGGATTTTTTTTATCAGTCAAATCTCTTTATTCTGGAATTTGTTATTAATTATCATTCTGCCTTAATTAGTATTCTGAAGTGAATATGAATGATGTATTTTTATTTTTTTATTATTATTATTATTTTTTTTTATAGCCGTCAATTTCCATCTTACCTTCCAAGGAATATATTGTTGCTGTATCGCGTAGGAGTTTATGTGACTAGTTGTAATGCGAATCCTTCATTAAAATTTATTGCTTCGAAATACTGAACCTGATGTCAAGATTATAATTAAAGAATATTACCGACATTCATTAACCAAATAGCAGCTATGTATACATTTATCACCGAATGGCAAAGACTTGCAGAGTTGATAGAATTACAGAAAAAATACACAGCATACAATATATTTAACGTTTTAACCGGGAACTAAAATTCAGATCTATTTTCTCGTTTGGCAATATCTTTGAGTACAGAGAAAATACATTAAAACATATTCAACTTACCGAACACACACGAACAGAAAGATTTTGTTATAGAACCCGTATGCATTCCCGTAGCCTAATACTCCGGAACTGATCTGTTTAACTAAGGTTGTAAAACGCAAACCAAGCCTGTCGCGACGTCCTTCCGAGCCACCAAGCACCATCGCCGAGGAGGGCGTCAGGGCCTCGCAGAACTCACGAGGAAGGGAAGCATATTCCAAAATGGATTTGCAGGGAATGCGCGCTCGCCGTTGGGCAATCTATGTCGCAATCTGTTTCTTTAATGTGACGTTCCATCTTGCAGTAAAAGTCCTGCAACGATGCTCGTGAATTAAACGTTGCATGGAGTAATATTGCGATTTTTCACTCTGATGAGAAATGTCATCTTGGACTTTTGTGATGAAAAACAACGAAAATAACCATCTATGGTTAAAGAGTTATTATAAAATATCACTAAATATTTTGTATATCATCTAAATCTATCACACACACACACACACACACACACACACACACACACACACACACACACACACACACATATATATATATATATATATATATATATATATATATATATATATATATATATATATATATATATATATATATATATATATATATATATATATATATATATATAGGCATGGATGTATGTATGTATGCTTTTTGTATGTGCTTATATATAATTGTATGCAAAAAATACACACACACACTAACACGCACACACACACATACATATATATATATATATATATATATATATATATATATATATATATATATATATATATATATATATATATATATATATATATGTGTGTGTGTGTGTGTGTGTGTGTGTGTGTGTGTGTGTGTGTGTGTGTGTGTTTGTGTGTGTGTGTGTGTGTGTGTGTGTGTGTGTGTGTGTGTGTGTGTGTGTGTGTGTGTGTACATACATACATACATATATATATATATATATATATATATATATATATATATATATATATATATATATATATATATATATATATATATTGACCAGCACTCAAGTCAAAGTTCAGTCAATTTTCTAGTTAACACCTTTTAGCATTTTTCTTTCATTGTACTTCACCAACGTTGGGATTCGTAAAAACAATGTCTTAGCTCCTTTAAACATGGCGTTTTTCATTGAGGGTCGGGCTGAACGAAATAACTGATAGATTTCTGGCACTGTCCTGCGTATTACGGGAATGAACATAAAATTTTCAAATATGACGACAAGCTCCCAATGGATGAATTCATAATTACAAAATCTATATGCCCTACGGAACGCTGACGAGACAACTGACTCCTTAACATACAACGGGGATTCGACAAAAAATTAAAGTAATTAGCGATGTGAGTTGGTTTACTTTAAACTAAAACTTTAAGCGGGCCGTTTACACTGATTAAAAAGCGTTGAGAAAGGGTAATTCACACGAATCTTCCCATTCTACTTTAGAATTGGTAGTACAAGCGAGGTTTTCGAGTCTTTGATAAAATCATCGAAATCCAAACATAGAAAAAAGTATCATCAAGTAATCGAAACCAAATCGTGTCTCGAGGAAAGATAAACGGAAGGAGTTCAGACCCAAACATCTCCATCTAAAATTTTCGTAAGTACCGGGCTTTGGCTACTTCCCATCGCGGTTCCATTAATCTGCTTATAAAATTCGCCGTCAGAAGAAAGACATTATTCGTGGCACATAGAAGAATGAGTTCAATAGAGCATTTTAGCGGAAGAGGGAACTTCTGAAAATCTAGCACATCGCAAGACATTAGTAAAAAGGGAATCCACCTCAAAACTTACTAGTTTCTTAACATGTGTCGGCAAATTTCTAACTTTATCCATGTAACGCATTGAATATTTCATAAGCCTATCAGAAAAGGATCCCAGGAGGAGATAGAATGCTAGTTAGCCAAGAGTCTACTGGACGGGTAACTGAAATATAAGACGAAATAATAAGCCTTAAAGGAACGCCCTGTTTGTGAGTTGTTCTTGTCATATATATAAATATATATATATATATATATATATATATATATATATATATATATATATATATATATATATATATATATATGGTAGAAAACCCCACAATGCACAAAGTAGATTTACTGACGAAAGTGAGACAACAGTTTCAGAATCGTCCTCGATTCCATCTTCGGGTCTGTATATATACGTCATCAGGAAACAGGCCGTCAGATAAATGTCTCCTGCGCGTGTTGCCTTTCCTCCCACTGACTTCCTCCTCGATAAAGCAGCTGCCAGATTTCGATCTTGGAGTATCCTCGCTTCCCGCAACCCAAACTCTTTAAATATACCGCCCGGCCCTTCGACCTGCCCTGACGCCCCTTCGTCTCCCTTCATGTCCTCTCCTGCCCTTCGCTCGCTGCTTCTCCCCTCTCTCACTTCTACTCCTTCCTCTTTTTTTCCTTTCAGATAAAATCCAGGAGGATTTCGAACCTGCTGTTTTATTTTCCAATAAATCTAGTTATAGATAAAAACATATGTATATGTGTAAATATACATACATACACACACACACACACACACACACACACACACACACACATATATATATATATATATATATATATATATATATATATATATATATATATATATATATGTATGTATGTATGTATGTATGTATGTATGTATGTATGTATCTGTTTTTATACATAGATATAGATACACACAACGTGCAAACACACACACACACACATATACACATATATATGTGTGTGTGTGTGTGTATATATATATATATATATATATATATATATATATATATATATATATATATATATATATGTTTTTATGTATGTATATATATATGTGTGTGTGTGTGTAAATGCATATATTTCTGTCAGTCATGTAGGCGCTAGATTTCCTTTATATCAAATGCTGCCAAACCCTAAACCGATATTTGCACTTCACAAAGCTCCGAATGAATTATACATTTCTAGTACACTACATTGTCCAGTGATTCTGAGTGAGCGATTGATCTGCAATGACAATACATCCCCACTGTATATTTTGATTGCCGTGTTTACCTTTGTTTTAATGACGGTACAGATGTAATTTGCAAAGCCTTCATTAATTCATTTGCATCTCTGATATTTCCCATTGCAAGCATCAAAGCGGCGGGTTTGTTCCGTAATGAAAATATTAATTATTAGAAGGGAAAATATGATCCTCGAACAGGGAAATTAGTCTTTTGTCGTGGGGATCTATGTAAATTAATATGGATGCCTTGGTAAAATATTGAAAATGATTAGGCGATTTGGGAAAGACAACTAACACTTTTCTTTGTAATAAAGCCAATCATTATAATAATTAATTAAGTACAACTTGAGTGAGAATATGTAATATATATATATATATATATATATATATATATATATATATATATATATATATATATATATATATATATATATATATATATATATATATATATATATATATATATATATATATATATATATATATATATAAGTGCATGTCTTTCCTGTGCTATAGTGTAATCGAATACAATCCTGAGATAAAGACACTGTGAAACCAGCCTCCAAATATAGAGACTGACAAAGGAAACCTGCCACCGAAAAAAGACATTCCAGAGAACATCCCACGCAAATGAATAACCCAACTGACAGCGACTACATGGCTAAAATTATGCAGGTCTCTACAGAAGTGAAAGTGGAGGTAATGTATGGTGAACGCAAGAGTGACGCCAGCAGTACTTAACTTGTACGCCGTGATAT
>NC_091550.1:35617968-35620468 GCF_042767895.1 Penaeus vannamei | reverse complement strand
GATATAGAGAGGGCGGATGCCTCCAATAAACAGAGAGTAAGATCTGTAAGTAGCTGTATGTCGAGCGAATTTTTATTATCATCACCCCAGGTAACAAAATGTGTTCATGTTCATTATAACAAAGAAAATATTTTTTTTTACTGAGCCTGACCATGCTATAGACAGAGAGTAGACAAAGATCATGCGACATTCACCTGCATGTTCTCTTCCATTTCAGCTGTCGTGATAAAGTCGTAAAGAGAATTTTTCGAAGCGGACTGAACTTTCGGACCTCGCTACGTGACACTTCACCTCGCCGACATGAGACCCTTCGTCCAGTTTCCCCCCCGCTCATGTGTGTGTATGTGTGCGTGTGTGTGTGTGTGTGTGTGTGTGTGTGTATGTGTGTGTGAGTGTGTATGTGTGTGAGTGTGTGTGTGTGTGTGTGTGTGTGTGTGTGTGTGTGTGTGTGTGTGTGTGTGTGTGTGTGTGTGTGTGTGTGTGTGTGTGTGTGTGTGTGTGTGTGTGTGTGTGTGTGTGTGTGTGTGTGTGTGTGTTTGTAAAAAATGTAGAGCAAACATGAATTGAAGAATGTATATTAGCTTTATAATAACACAGGCAATGCTAAATTTAATAACTATTGCAAGAAAAAAAATAACAGCCAATCATTACATTGCAGTAGTTAGAGCAAAGTAGTAGCAGAAGGGATATTTCAATGATAGATAATAGTAGCTAAATCACTAGAAATATTGGAAGTAGCAGATGATCATAAACAAGCAAAGGGTAAAGGAAAGGATAGAAATGTGGCCAGACAGGAAAGAAAAAAGAAGAGAAACGGGAATAAAGAAAAGTTTTAAAAAACAAGAGAGGAGGCGAATATCTTTCTGTCTGTCTGTCTGTTTGTCTGTCTGTCTGTCTGTCTCTCTCTCTCTATATATATATATTTATATATATATATGTGTGTGTGTGCGTGTGTGTGTGTGTGTGTGTGTGTGTGTGTGTGTGTGTGTGTGTTTATAAAGGAAAAAGAGAAAAACAAAATAAAAAAGAACGCGTCGTGTCGGCCAATCCCCTTCAATCCAGCGGGAATCTGTCCTGATCTGACCAGCTTCAGGACTCAAATCTCTCGACGTGTTCTCCTTTGTCAGGCTGAAGAGTTCTAAATCTCAGCGGAATCGGATGTTCCTGTCCAGCTCGTATGTTACACAACCGCTACGTGCCTCCAGCTGGCGCTATCGCTTCCAACCCTGAGGGATCTTTTAAAAGGAATTGAGGGCGAGGTTTGTACGGTTTTTAAGGATGTCCTGTTGTTGTTCATTGGATTGATATTCCACGTCCAGGGGAAAAGAAGTGCGTTTGATGGTGAGTTTTATGAGATTCTTGATTTAGATTCGCGATTCAGTTGGAATGGTAAATGTGCTTGAAGGCGGCGGCAGCTCGACATGACAATCTCTCCTTTTGTCCGAGATCTAGGACAGAAAATTTCCAGCAATATGCTTTCTATATGCAGTTTGATGTTTTGCTATCCTTTGCTTTCATCTCAAGGCGAGGCGTGAAGGAGAGAATACAGCCGACGAGAGAATAAAGGAAAGGAGAAAATAAGGGAAAGGGAGGGAATACAGGGAACGAGCGAATAAAAATATCCCTGCGAATATATAGAGCTCCGGCGTGAGACAGCAGCCTGGGAGGGGAGCGTGGCTGGCCGGAAATCAAAGACAAACTGGAATTGAGGCCAGGGGAGCAATACGGGAATATTTTCATAATTCCTTTTCCCGCAGAGAACAATAAGGACCCGAGAGTGTGCGCCGGGGTCTGAGAACTATTGCGTATACTGTGCTAATTCATGAGTGTTTTTTTCTATCTGTCTTTTCTTTTCTGATTTTTTTTTTCTTTTCTTTTTGAGGATAAGGGGGGGGAGGCTTTGATGAATGTCTATTGCAACGAATGTCTATGGACTCCTAGTCTTTTGGTCCAGCTGTCTATGCATTAGGACAGAAATTAATAGCAACAGAAAGCACACGGAAAGCCACCTCGCACACACTCGCATACATGTACCAGAACAAGGCTTTGGACAACAAAATATTCCTCTATCGTTCGACCACAATGCACACACATGCACAAACGAAGGTGGCTTCATCTATCTATCTATCTGATTTTCTATTTGTCTGTCTATCTAGCTAAATTGTTTTTTGCTACCTGTCTGTCTGTTCAATTGTATACCTACCTAGAAAGATATGTAAAGCAGATTTTCCGGAATGCAAAATATAAGCAAACAACAGTTCTGCAGGGGACATCATAGCCATTCGCAATAAGTTTGATAAATGAAGCATAAATTATTTTTCTGTATACTTGAATAATAATGATAAAGTAAACCAAGGCGGGATTAAGCTAGTCACTTTGCCTCAGGATATGATGCCAAAAAGGCGTCCCTGTTGTTATGGAGACGGTCGCATTAACGCATCACTTCGATCACTACTACTATTATCATCACTACCACTGTTATTATTACTACTATTATTAT
>NC_091550.1:35592968-35600468 GCF_042767895.1 Penaeus vannamei | reverse complement strand
AATGATAATGATGCCAACACTTAATAATAGTATCATTATTATTACCATCAGTATCATTATTATTACCATTATCATCATTGTTATTATTATCTTCATTATCATTAGCATTATCTTTAAAAATATCCTTACTATTGTTATATTTTTTGTCATTCAGTGAGGATAGCAGTACATTAAAAATGTCATAATGATAATAAAAGTTATGATAATGGTACTATTTGTAAGAAAAAACGAAAGCAAAAACGCTGGGAAACAGTCGTTATATTCCTTAAGAAGCGACGTAAGTAATTTATAAAGAAAATGGTGAAAAATCAAAAACGGGGAGGGGGGACTTGCCTGTTCCTAACTAAGGCCAGCATCCCTATCTAGTCCCCTTGTCCCTCTGTTTGCATTTCGTTTGGACAGAAGGTTGGAGAACAAGGGCAAAATATTCAGATAACTAGAAAAGAATGAATGCGGGACTCTGCAGTTTTGAGGAGAGGAGGAAAACGAAGAAAATGGAACGATAAAATGGAGAATAAGAAAAGAAGAAGTGGAAGAGGAAGACAAGGAGGGGCTGGATGGGGGAGGGGGAGGAGGAAGCGGAGCACAAGAAGAAGGAGGATGACAAGAAGAAGACGAAGAAGTATAAAGAGGAGAAGGAGGAAAACGACCACAAGCAAGGAAATGAAGAAGAAAAGAAAAGATAAAATGAAAAAAAAGAGAAAACAATGAAATCTTATTGAAAGTTATGACCTATATTGCAGAGGACCTATTATGTGTTTCACCGACTATCGTAAGAAAAAGAAGAAGAGAAAGAAGGGGAAAAGAAAAGATAAAACAAAAAATAAAATAAAAACAATAAAAGGAAAATCTTATTGAAAGTTGTGACCTATATTGGAGAAGACCTATTGTGTGTTTCACCGACTATCGCAAGGAAAAGAAGAAGAAAAAGAAGGGAAAAGGAAAAGAGGAAAAAGAAAAGATAAAAGGAAAAAAAAACGAAAGATAAAAGCGAAATCTTATCGAAAGTTGTGACCTGTATTGGAGAAGACCTATTCTGTGTTTCACCGACTATCGCTTCCTCCTAAAAGAATTACTGGCAGTTAGCTCACATGGCAAATCGTGTTCCTCGGTGCCGCCATTCTTGCCAAATGAGGCGTGCAGATTTAGAAGACTGTTTTCGTATGTGACGGGGAAAGGGGCGCAGAAACGTCTTTTTTTCAATCCATTATGGGAACAATAAATTCCAGTACACCTTTATTAAGTAGACAGCTATATATTTCCCATGACTTAGAAATATATCGTAATAACTTGCCGTAACGTAGATATATTGTATGAAGTTTTATGTAAGAATGTCTAACAACCTTGTAAATATTAAGGAATATGTAATGTCACGTGTAATAGACTTATCGGTATTAATATTTTTTCCAGAATCATATCCATTCTCCTTTAACTCTGCGATCCAGGTAGAAAACGTGTAAACAATATAACAAAGTTACTTAAGATCCTAACAATTTCCCAAGTTTTGACATGAATATCATTCTGCATACAATATATTTCTTCTTACATTTTGATAACAGTAAATTTTAATCAGCTGCTTTGTGTGTTGTGTAACTTTGCTCATTCGCTTTTCTTCTTTACCTTTAGGCTTTACTGTTTCCCTCTTTATTAATCTTGGGAACCGTGTATGTATATATATATATATATATATATATATATATATATATATATATATATATATACATTTATATTTATGTATATATGTACATATATATATGTATGTATATATACATAGAGATAGATAATTAGATAAAAAGATATAGACAAAGACAATTAGATAGATATAGATATATAGATATTTGTGTATACATATATATATATATATATATATATATATATATATATATATACACACACACACACACACACACACACACACACACACACACACACACACACACACATACACACACACACACATATATATATATATATATATGTGTGTGTGTGTGTGTGTGTGTGTGTGTGTGTGTGTTTGTGTGTGTGTAATAGTAAATGTAATTGTTTCTCCAGCGTCACCTAAACAGGCATTTTTAGCTGTACTGAAAATTGCATTCATCATCATCATTATCATCATCATCATTGCCCTCATCACCATTATCATCATCATATTACTCTTAGCATCATTCTCCCCTTCTCCGCTTCCTCCTTCTTTTTCCTCCTGACTTCGTCCTTCTCCTTCTCCTCCCCTTCCTTTTCTTCTTCATCGAGTTTCCTTTGCGCTTTCTTTACACAAAAATCGAGGCGGTTGTCTTTCGGGGAGGTTATTCATCTTGCCCCGCGGTTCCCAGGCTTAATAACCATTCCCACGCACAAAGAGGGTATCGCAGGAAGACAGACGACGTAAGCATAACGAAGGGAAGACCAAGAGACACGTAAAGACTACGGTATATTGCGTGATACGCGACCGCTCCATATTTTTTTTTTCTTTATATCAGAAACTCTCTGGTGTGTAGATAGCAAAAAACTCGAAATCAACATTGATGATCAATGACTATCCTGCATTTTCTCGTTTCACCATGTTTTAGCGCCATTGGATGGTCACCCTGGCCATTCCTCGCACACAGTTTAGAAGCACAATAAACAGACGAGCCACAATTTGACTGATGTCACAAGAGCCTGTCACTGGAAACCATATATCATTATTATTTTGTTATTATTATTATTATCATTATTATTATTATTATTATTATTATTATTATTATTATTATTATTATTATCATTATTATTATTATTATTATTATTATTATTGTTATCATCATTTATGGCAAAGCACATACTATTCCGAAAAAAACACTAAAACAGTATAGTTTGTAAGTACTGTGGCTCTAACTAAGCTTCAACAACTGTCTGGTAAGAAGGAACAACTATTTCTTTAAACTTCAGCTTTTCATTAAAATGTTTTTATGCGATTTCTTAAGCAATTATCATTAAGAAAAGGTGATGATAATGATAAAAATAACAATAATAATGAGAATGATAATAATGATAGAAATAATAAAAAATGGTTATGATGATTATAATTACTAAAATTATCATAGTAATAATAATAATATAACAATTATAATAGCAATAGTGACAATTATAGTAGAAGTAGCATTTCTAATAATGATCATAATATTAGTATTGCTAATCTTATCATCGATTATTACAATAATGATGACAAAATGATAGTGAGCAGTAATAATGATGATAATAGTAATAACAGTGATGGTTATAACATTATGTTAATTATGATGATAATAATGATATTGATAATATTGATGATACTGGTGATAAATTATAAGAATGATGGTAATAGTATTAACATGATTATTACCATTATCATTAACATTATTATCTTTATTGTTATCATAGTTACTTTTATTCTCATCATTATCATTATTGTAATTATTGTTATTATATTTACGTTATTACTGTCACTGTTACTTCATTTATTACTATTATAATTATCAAGATCATTACTAGAAACATTAATGATATGAAAATTATCATTATCATTATTATTGTCATTCCTATCATTATTACTATTATTATCACTATAATTATCATTAACATTATTATTATGATGATTATCACCATAACGAGTATTATCATTATCATTATGATTATTATCTTCCTCATCATCATTATCATTTTTATTATTATCATTGTTATTAATATTATGATTATTGTTATTATTTCTATTATCATAATTATCATGTTCTTCTTGTTACCATTAATCTTTATTATTGGTTTTGTAATCATCATTGTTGTTATTCCCATTACCGCGTAATCATTACTATCATCATAATCTCTATCATTATGATTATCATTATCATCATCATTTATCACTTCGTTATCATTATAATTATCAATTGAATTAGCATTAACATCATCATGATCATGATTATTTTCTTTCTATATCATCATTAACGTCACCATCATCACGTAATTAACATTATCATCATTACCATCATCAACAGCAGCAGCATTATCATTATCATCTTCATCACCATCGTCATTATCATTATCATTATTATTTTCATCATTACTAAAGTTACGTTACTGGTCATCATCATCATAGTTGATGTTGTTGTAACCATTATCTATTTCATCGCAGAATAATTGGGGAGTTCTAAAAAAATCTGATTTAAAACCAATATAAGCTCATTGGCCATACTGCTATTGCATTAACAGTTTAATTTTCTTTCGGGTCATTGTAATCATCCTATTTCTTTGCCTTCTTCTGACCTGTTCAGTTAAGCAGCCTCATTGCTACAAAGTGCCTGTTTTCTGTCACTAAATATTACAAAGGCTTTAGAAGTCGTAATTTATGTAATTCTTTTGTTGAAATATGTCTCTGGTCACGTTTGCCATATAGGTGGCACAATAATTTGTTTACTTGTTTTAGCGCCGAGAAATTAATTGCGTTTCATAAAAGAATTCCGGGAGGCTCTTTGCACGCGCGTTATTGCGTTTGTGCATTTCTTTGCCACCATAACCCGTGGGACCAACACACGCCCGAGAACAGTATGGAGATATCAGCAGTGGTTCTCAACCTGTGCGACGGGAGCATAATGAAGTATTATTGAAGTTATGGCCTTTTTAGTAATGGAAAAATGGAAACTGTAGAAAATAAACCTATCCTGAAGTTTCCTTTTGATTGAGCTTATTGAGTTTTCTAATATAATAATTGTTTATCCATTTTTAAGAGATTATGTATGAAACCTTAACAACTGCATATGAATGCAATAAAGATTTGATGTGTCGCTGAAGCGTAGGATATATTGTATTTTGACCGTGTCGTTAGACTCTAAAGGTTGAGAACCACTGCTCTTAGAGGCAGAACTACCGACTAATTTAAGAATTATGAAGGTTTCAAAAGTGCACGGAGATATGGTTCAATAAATTCTGAATATCAAGAAGAAAAGAAGAAAGAAAGCGACGGAAAGTCAAGAAGGCCCCCTGGAGCGTTCACTTCCCGCAGAATTTGCTATTTCCGTCCAATAAACTGACAATGCTGTTGGCAGAATAATGATGGTTATGATGGTAAGAAGGATGGTGAGGAAGATAACACTAGCAATAACTAGTAATGTATATGATAACGAAGGTGAAAATTATAACAATGGCAATAAAAATAGCAATAGTAACAGTAATTTAGATAAAATGGTAGCGATAGTGAAGGTGATGTTAGTAATAATGATAGTAATAATGATAACAATAATAATGATGATAATCTTATTGAGAATCATGAAATGATCACTTGTAAAAGTATCAATACTATTAATTTTATCAAAACCGTCCCCTTTTCTGGATACTGTATATATGTGTATATACTGTGTATATATAAGCGTGTGCATATTTGTGTACGTCCTGTTTGTTTTGTATAAATAAGTTGGTCTATCAAAAGAAATAGAGATACAGGACTTTCTTTCCAAGTCACCTCTACTCATTTGCATACAGCCCTCTGGTGCCAACAAAGCCCAGTGTCAAAAGCAACATAGTGTAATGTATTCGGGAGACGTGGTCTGCGTATCAGGCCTTTTCTTGTGAAGATTTTCTCCTCGGTGCAGTATAAACATGTGCGTTTGTACCACACAAATAGCTATATAAATGTTTATACATATATGCATACATGCATGCATGTATGTGCCCGTGTCTGCCATGTTTGTTCGCACACGTTTATATACTGTAGATGAATACAATGATAAGTAAGAGTGTGCGTGTTTCCTTGTCTTTTTCCCTGGTATGTTTGTTATCAGTGCATATGCATGTGTCTGTGAACGTATCCGAACACCTAAATACATTACATGTAACGAGGTACTTATGTGAAATATACATATGAGTGTTTGGCACGTCAATGAGATTCGGTTGTATGCTTGTGTGAATCTGTGGCTGAGTTATTGTTTATTTGTGCTTCTATGGCTGACTATGTATCTGCATCGATATTTCTTTATTTCCGTATATGTGTGCTTCTGGATCTGTGCGCCTATGTCATTGTGTATAGGTCTATGTCCATTGAATATTCCCATGCCACTTCAACATCATTACTTATTGGTTGATCATTGGCCATTCCACTACCAAACCCTAACTTAACCTAACCCAAAAATGCACTCGGGGGTTCTAGTTGTATTTCATGTTTCTTGCTTTGCCATCAATCAGTAACCCAGATGTTCCGCGAGTTGAGATGGCAAACGGAGAAGCGCCCTCGCATAGATTTATGAGTATATCCTCTCACTTTCACTTTATTCTAATATTTCAAAATTTTGCCTCTTAAATATTCTCCTATCTTTCACCGCCTCAGCTGCTCGGCCATCAACACTCTCTTTAGGGCTGTTTCCTCATCATGCTTTAAACACGTATTCATAACTTACTAAAGGAGACGAACTTGATGGAACGTCTTCAGGGAAATTGCTATACGCGAGCTCCGCACGTACACCGCTCGCACACAACTTACACACGTACATACACATGTACACGCACACATGGAGAGAGAAAGAGAGAGAGAGAGAGAGAGAGGATGAAAGAGTGAATGGATGATAACGTTAAAGGAAATAGCGAAAACATCCTCACTTTCTTATTTCTGTCACAAGCTAAACTTTTCTCAACATGCATCTGAAAAGAAAAGAAAAAAAAAACGAAACATATTTATTGGTTACCTGATACACTTTCGCGGGCGTATCGACAAACACTCCGCCGGCTGGAGTCAACACAATCTATTGAGACTCGGCTATTGGCAGCGGCTGCAACATGTTGGTGCTATTGTCGGGGAAGTTGGAGCATCTGATGGTTCTCCGAGATATTTGCTGTCCGCTTGCACTTGTGGGGAAGTGAAACCTGGATGTGTATTTCCTTTACGATGGGTATATAGAAATATGGTGTCCAATACATACGCGCGGAAATAGGCAAGCTTACACGCAAACATTCTCGCGAAAACACGTACACGGATGACTATAGATGTTTGTGTGTCCGTTTGATAAAAGTTTATGTTTCAGAATGGCAGAGGGAGATTTGATAAGAGAGAGGAAAGTAAGATAAAAGATATGAAACTTGAAGACGAGGAGAAAGAAAAACGATGAGAGGATAGGAAAAAAATAATTCGAAACGAACGGGCTAAAAAGAAAGAAAATAAAAGAGTTCCGCCGAATGACACGTGTCTCATACGCCACCCTCTCCTCTAGAGCACCCCCCCCTCCCCCCCCCACTCTTTCCTGCTCTCTTTCGCTCCCGCCCACTTTGCCTTACTTCTTTCCTCCCGCTCTTCCTTCTTCCATTCCTACTTTCCTTCTTCTCTCCCTTTGTCCCTTCTTCTTCGCGCCCCTCCCTTCGTTTTTCCTTCGCTCCGTAAGTCCTTACCTGTCTTTCTGTCCCTCCCTCAAACTTTCACACTCTCCTTACCTCCCACCTTTATACCCTCCCTGATACTTTCCCTCGCTCTCTCCCTCTCCTCCCATTTCCTTCCCTACCAGCCCTCTAACT
>NC_091550.1:35577968-35582968 GCF_042767895.1 Penaeus vannamei | reverse complement strand
GAGGCTGCGTTCCGACCGGCTGCTTGAAAACTTGGATTGTTTCAGTTTTGTAATCCTCATGATTAAAAATATTTTGTGTACGCACTTGTAAATCCATTTGCTGGTCTGTTCAAATTCATAGCTCTAAATGAATTGAAAGTGTTCAAAAAGATATGAATTTTAAAATTTTCAATCCTTCTGAAAGCTTAACCCTCATACAAAGTGGCAGATACTCCATTCAACTCATTTCACTTTACTCTCTCGTGTTCAGCGATGTGCTTTTGTTTTGTTGACCTTCCTGCTTTTTATAGCATCTGTTCTAATGCTTATGTTATGTCTAAACCATTTTGGAACAAGAGGCGATATGTATAAGAGAAAGACATCTGTGTTTAAGTCAAGCGAGGCACAGCCCACCTCATTTTTTATTTGCGATCAAATTTCATTTTCAACTGTCCCTAAACGCAGAGCTGTGCGAATATAAAGAACATTCCTGTTCTATTTTCCCTTCAGAAAAATGCATTTTGGGCGTGTGGCATAAATGTTCTATTCTTTTTCTATAGCATTTTATATGTAATGATGACAGGATCCCTAAATAATTTCATAAATATTACAAGTAGCTGTATATCGATTACGTGAACATATGTTTACGAATTTAGTATGTGTGCGCGTCTATAAAATGATTTATCACAGCGGATATATCCCGTTAATCTACTTCTATCAGTATGCAATAAGATATTCAACGCGTTTGAGATATGGAATAAAATCGGGAACAATTCATACAGAGCCATGGTGTGTATATGTATAAGGATTAAGAAACGCAAAGTAATTTCATAGAATATGTCTGAACTTAAAAAAAAAGAAAAAAAAAGTGACAATATTATAATTCGTGTCATATTGTGCAATCTATTGTGTGTTCATTTTGGGCGAAGTATAAAAAGCATTTGACAGTTTCAGCCATGAAATCTAGCTTAACAGATTGAAAAATCATGGAATTGAAAAATATCGATTCAGAAGTTATCGATCCACAAGAGAGTATCCAGTCAAATTTCGTAATAATATATCGTTTAAGAAACCAGTCTCTCTCGAGGTCCCACAGGGCTCCATACTAGGCCCGATCTTATTTGCTACACTCAATGACTATATTCATTAACGACTTGTCAACCACTGCAAACAACTGTCTCCTTGTTCGATATATCGATGACTCTCACTTCCTCCACGCTGCCTTCTGTAAGCAATTTGAATGCATTGACAAGAAATGCACGACAGTCTACAATGGCCTTTAAAAATCCTCATGAAATTCAAAGCATCTTCATAGACAGTCGGCAAAAGATATTAAACCAAGCATTTCTACTAATAATCTAGATCACATAGTCAGATGTACGACTTATGAGACACATGGACATTTACAAATAATAATAATAATGGGCACACTCATATACCTAAATCGTATGAAAAATTCCACACTTATACAAAAATTACCGTTGTACAAACCCTTGCACACAGCATTATAAATTACTGTGCTAGCATATCGGGTTTAAACAAAATTCAAATACAAAAGGCACAACAGCTACATAATTCTGACGCAAGAGTAGCAAAAGGCAATACAAATTAACATGAAAACATAATCAGCAAAATAAACTAAATAAATGGTTGAAAGTTCAACAAATTATCTCTGCACGTGTAAAGGTCATACACGGAAACAGGGTCAAAACAAATGCAAATTCGAGGACCTGAGATATGAAACAGCCTACCACATTTTATCTTATATCTCTCCTTCTAACGCAATAAATGTTCTTTCTACTTACTTTGTATAACTGAATGGTGTAATTATCTATGTAAAAAGAAACACCATTGTAATTAATGGAATAAGCAGTTTTCAGCGTAGGCGTTGGAAATGGGGGCAGGGGGGTCGACCGCCCCCTATTCCAGAATGGAGGGGGGAGGGACCCAACTTCAGCCCCCCCCTCCCACTCCTCAACTTCCGAAGACATTCCCTGTAAAGAGAAGTGAAATTCCTTAGTTACCCAGTTGTTGAGAACACCGACCCCCTGTAACTGTGAGGGCAGCTACAGCTACAACGGAGTCTGGTGTTCAAAATAAAATAACCATTATGTCAAGCTTTATCTCGGTAAAATGTCTGATATTTTAATGCAGAAATAGATGCGTTATATCTCTCTAATACTGCTAAAATTCAGGAGCTTCCAGGCGCTTCGCTCCCTGGTCCCCTACCGGGCGCTGCCGAGGGATCCCGCCAGGGCTTACAGCCCCCAGAACCCCCGGCTATTTTTAGTTGGAACCTATTTTGCCCCCACTTCAAAATATCTTCCTACGCCTATGTTAACCTTGACTTTGAGACTGGTATCATGATCATTAAAATTATGAACATTAATAGGGACAATAATAATATTTTTATGTTCTTTATTATTATTATTATTATTATTATTATTATTATTATTATTATTATTATTATTATTATTATTATTATTATTATTATCATCATCATCATCATTATCGCTATTGTTATTATTATTACTATTATTATTATGTTCAGTATTGTCATTATCATTATTATCAATGTCAGTAATATTATTATTATTACTAATATTGTTCCTTTTGTTATTATTCTTATTATAATTTTCATTATTTTCATTATTGTTCTTATTCTATCTTTATTGTTATTATTATTATCATTATTATTATTACTATTATTGTCATAATCATATTATTATTATCATCATTGTTATTATCTTTATCATTATTAGCAGTAGAAGTAGTAGTAGCTGAAATATATTATCATTATGAACTTTATTAATATGACTATTAATATGAATGTTATCATCAATACTCTCATCATTACTGTTATAACCGTTCTTATTATTAATATAATTTTTATCATTATCATAATCCCAGTTAATATTTTTGCCACTGTCATTGTTATCATTACTATTAGTCTTATCGTCATTATCATTACCATTATTATCATTATCATCTTTATCCTTATTAACATCATTGTAATTACTTCGTTTTTAGTATTGCTGTTGTTCTTGTTATTAATTGATATTGTTACGTTAATCATTATCGTTATAATGATTCAGAACAATATTGTCGTTATGATTTTTATTATGATTTTGTTGCTATTTTCATTGTAGTTACCATCATTATCATTATTTTTATAATTAATAATATTATTATTATTATTATCATTATTGTTATCATTACTATTATCATTATTATTAAGATTATGATTATTATTTCATCATTATTATTATCACTGTTTTAAATTTTCATTATCTTTGGTATTGTTATTATAATTTTTTGCTATTATTATTATTATTATTATTATTATTATTATTATTATTACCATTAATGTTATTATCATTATTAGTATTTGTATTATTATTAGTATTAGTATTATCATTATTATAATTATCATTATTACTATCATTATTATCATTATCATTATTAGTAGTATCAGTATTTTTGTTATTACTTATAATATTGTTATTTTTTATATTAGTATTATCATTACTATTATCATTATTACTCTTTTTATCGTTTACGTTCTAATTATTGTTTTTTTTTTTATACATTTGCCACTATTATCATCATTTTCTTATTATTATTACTATTATCGTTATTACAATTATTATTGTCATTGTTCTCATCCATCAGCAATACTAGCAATAAAAGAAAAAAAATACGCCACAAAAAAAGGAAACCTCAATCCTCTTTTACGTAAGTTGCCAGTTCTTACAATTTAAACAAAAATATATCGTCAGGATGAAGCACCTTTAGTTTACTCGCCTGCACCTTGTGGGATAGTTTGGGAGTGCCTGTTATGCTTCGTACCTAAATAATATTCACAGTTGCTAATTGTTTATCTTAGACAGTAATGTATCACTGCTGTTAATAATCTCGATTTTTCAGTCGGTTACAAATTCCATATCACTACTTACATTTTTGTGAATGCTTAAGAGCACTTTCTACTTACATATACATCAAGAATATGACCTTATTTACATTTTTTTCCATATATGTAATGTAAGATGACTATCATTTAGTACTAACGTTTCTTATAGGATTAATTAATGGCTACCGAACTATATTGTACTTATTTTTCCTGACAATCCAAATGATCAAAATGGTGAAAGCATGGACATAAATTTATTGTTATTTCCAAATGATGAGTGCAAAAGATTTATCGCGGCTGTAATCCAAAATGTGAATTTTAAAGATAATTATTTCCTCTGTGTGTGTGTGTGTGTGTGTGTGTGTGTGTGTGTGTGTGTGTGTGTGTGTGTGTGCGTGTGTGTGTGTGTGTGTGTGTGTATTTATATATACATATATATGAATATTTATGTATTACATACATGAATACACACACACATAAACACACTATGTCTGTGTATGAATGAATAGATAGATGAGAGACTGCGTTCCAAAAATCATTCCAAATTGTCATTTTGTAATTATTATGATAATATTTTTAAAACTAACAGTGAGTCCTTTTTCTGTTTCTAAATTCAAATGTAATTCCATTTTTCTTCTCAGTGCACATTTCCATTTGCAGGTGTGTACCAAAAATAGCAATTTATACTTCTAAAGGAATTAAAACTATTCAAAAACAAATATGTAAATTTTAATTCATGTATTCACGCTGAAAAAGGAAAGAAACACTTTGTGAGTTGTTCCATAGCTGAAATAGCCAAAGAGGGCATTTCTGCGGTATGAAAGAAAATAATTATCATATAGTAAGTACTTTTGTTTATTATCATCCTTATTATTACTATTCAACGAATAAATAAGATAGTTTTCTTTATTTTCTGATATATAAACTGCATTGCGAGTATTCTTACTAAATCCTTACTAAAATCCGGCCCAAACTATTCCCCTTGCTTCAGTGTTAAGCACCTAATAAGCATATTTGGTGCTCGTTTGCCCCTCACACAACGAAGCAGGCAATCTATTTCAACACATTTCAATTTATTCCTCCCTGCTCAGCGATACACTTTGGCTTTTAT
>NC_091550.1:35557968-35560468 GCF_042767895.1 Penaeus vannamei | reverse complement strand
CTACTCGGTTAGATGTACATGCTATAACAAAAAAATAAAAAAAATAAATAAAAAAATAAAAAAATAAAAAATAATAATAATAATGAGAAATTTCAAACCGTATTTGTACCGACTGTGCCTTTTGAAGAAAAAAAAAAAAAAAAAAAAGTAGATGCGAATGTGCCCATGCAAGGTGCACGAACGCTAAATACAGTAAAACACGCATGACGTCCACACACTTGTTTATATCTTATTACGTGGTTATATAACATAGTCTTCGGAAGAAGCTTTTGTTTGCTTTAGTTAACTTTTGTATATAATATTTTCGCACAAGTCTAGCGACCTGTTTG
This sequence comes from Penaeus vannamei, assembly GCF_042767895.1. Lineage (NCBI taxonomy): Eukaryota > Metazoa > Arthropoda > Malacostraca > Decapoda > Penaeidae > Penaeus > Penaeus vannamei. Next base: position 35,560,139 of record NC_091550.1, on the reverse strand, counting down.
CAGAGCACATATTGCTGAAGACGTTTTAATTAAGACTTAGTACGCTCTCAAAGATACTGATGATATGACAAATATTCTTCGAAGGCTCATCATGTTATGTCAGTCGCATTACCCGACATACTTCTTGGAGCAAAGACACGTGTCCCCGCCTTCCATGATATTTTTAGCATAATAAGATTGAAACTAACTGCTTTGTGCGGGATAGTTCCTTTTCCGAAAAAAATAAGCCATCAAAAGGAACGTTCACAATATCGCTCTCACCCCCCCCCCCCTCGCCACCAGTACCTACCTCCTAGTTCCGCTGTCCAATCCCCGACCCTGTTCATACCCCTCCCCCCCTCTCCCAATATTTTTTGCTTGTTTGTTTCTTCTAGATGACATAAGCCAATCAAGGAAACTTTTAATCCCGCGAACAAAGCATTTTTTTTTTTTTTTTTTTTTTTTTTTTTTTTTTTTTTTACATTCAGCAATCCTGTGATCCAAAAGTGGGTACACGTGTCCTATTATGTAAGTACTTTTCAGCGTGATATGATCTATTGTGCGCTCACTCTTGAAATTCATAACGCTTTCTGATGGATTTTGTCAACGAAAAAATATCTTTTCAGTTACAGGCGAAAGAGGTTAGCAAAACCGTTTCCGAAATCATAATAAAACTGATTACCGTGATGACGTCAAAAGAGAATATGAAATAATTAATTCTTCTTAATGTATAGTTTAAACACTTCTAAGCTATTCATATGCCGCTTCTGAAAGGGGAATATACTTTGAAGCTTTGGAATAATATGTATGAAAGATTCATTAACATGTATTGGTTATTATTATTAATGAGAAGGGAAATTACTCTGTTATTTGATACTTAAAACTAGCTTGAAATCAATTAGTTTTAATAATACTCCATTTTGTATCATCAACTGCCTTTCTCTTATATTATAATTTACCGACAGAATATAGGAAAATAATCGTATATATACAATTATATCTTTTTCTGAACTTTATCACCATTACTATTTTTGACGATCACATTCCCGAGTCCCTGATTCCGGGAATAAGATTAGAAACATGAAGGGTAATTGAATACATTGATAAAATGATAAATAAGTCAATGAAAGGGAATTATCAGAGTACGTTTGGATTAAAGCAAATAAAAGAACACTTCTGGACGCCGGTTACAGTTATTTTGTCTTCTTTTTTATAGAAACGAGAAAACTGTAATTAGATGAAAATTATTTAAATCCAGATAAAAAGAAAACGTCCATGATAATGATAGTAATAATAATAACAATATTTACTCAAATATTAGCAAATAGAAATTAGGTATTTATCCTAATCATTAAAGAGCTAATGATCCTCTTTAAGTAAAAATGTTTTGAATTCGAAGGATATTCTAATTGACGTTGCCATGGCAAAGGGCAGGCCATTTACCCCTGACTTTCTCTTACATTCCTCTTCTACTCTGTTTCCACTCCTCCTCCCCGCTCCTTCCCTCCTTCCTCTTCCCTCTTTGTCCCTTTCCCCTCCCCCCTTCCCCTCTGCTTCTCCCTCCACTTCCCCCTCCTACTTTCCCTTTCCCTCCTCCCTCTTCATCTACCTCCATCTCTCCCTCTCCCTCCACCTAGACCTCCTCTTTCCCTCCCATCTCCATCTCTCCCTCCTCCACCTTTCCCTCTTGTTCTCCATCATCCTCCGCCTCTCACTCTCACTCTCCCTCTTCCTCCGCCTCTCACTCTTCCTCCTCCTCCACCCCTCCCTCTCGTTCTCCCTCTTCCTACACCACCCCTTCTCCCACCACCTCCCACTTCCTGAATGAAAGAGGGAGGCTGGCTAAAGCTCGAGAGAAGTGAATAAGCGAAAGAGAGAAAGAAGGGGGAAAAAGTAAAGAAGGAAAAGAGGAAGAGAAAAGAAGACTCAAAGACGAAGGTCGGCAGAAAGGAAAGAGAAAAGGAGAGTCAAAGACGAAGATCGGCAGAAAGGAAAGAGAAAAAAGGCAGAGCACATATTTGACTATGTTTCAAACAAATTCAGCAGGGGCGGTAGAAGGGAAAAGGGTGGAGAGAAAAGGGAGAAAGAGGGATAGAATGAAAGAGGGGGCGGCTAAAGCTCGAGAGAAGTGAATAGGTGAAAGAGAGAAGAAAGTAGGGTGACAAACTAAGAAAAAGAGGAAGAGAAAAGGA
>NC_091550.1:35547968-35552968 GCF_042767895.1 Penaeus vannamei | reverse complement strand
ATTGCATTGTCTTACTGTTCACTCCACTGCTGTTATTTGTGTCTTCAGTATTCAATTCCATTTTCTTCATTGATTTTCATTCCTGCCTCTCCTCGCTTTGTCTCCCTTTTTCCTCTTCATTGGCTTTGTTTTTATCATTCTATGTCTCCATTATCTTCATTATTCATTCCCTTTTCTTCTTTCTCCCTCTTCATTGCCTGCACTTCCTCTCTCCCCATTCATCATTATCGATTTGTTTGTTTGTTTGTTTTTATGCTTTAAATAATTTTCTTCATTGTTGGCTTAATTTTCTTTATCCCTGCCTTGATTTTCTTCATTGTTTACTTAACTTTCTTTATCCCTGCTTTCATTTGCTTCATTATTGACTTCACCTCTTCCTTATTGAATTAATTTCTTCCTTATTGACTTCATTTTTCTTCCTATTTAACTTCATTTTCTTCATTTATGACTTCATTTTTCTTCCTATTTGACTTCTTTATTATTGATTTGATTTCCTTCATTATTGTATTCACTTTTTTTCATTATCGACTTCATTTTCTTTATCATTGACTTCATTTGCTTCATTATCGACTTCATTTTCTTTATCATTGACTTCATTTGCTTCATTATCGACTTCATTTTCTTTATCATTGACTTCATTTGCTTCATTAACGACTTCATTTTCTTTTCTTAGACCTAGCTTCTTTTCTTGTCTTCTTTGTTCTGATTCATTGTCTTGATTGTTTTCTTTATTATCTTAATTCTTTTTCCTCCTTCTTTGCAAGCCAACCGACTCTCTAGATATATATAGATTGACAGATATAGATAGATAGATAGACAAAGAGATAAAGATAAAGATAGGTATATATATAGATGTACAGATATAGATAGATAGATAGATAGGTATAAAGATATATAGAAATAAATAGACAGATATAAATAGATAGATAGCTAAAGATAGATAGATAGGCAGCTATAGATATTCAGATAGATAGGTAGAAAGATAGATGGATAACTAGATGAATGATTTTAGCATAACCCTTCAGTGACTCTCCCTAGTGTGTCCTCTAATCCTACAAACACGAAAAGAGAAATAAACAGCGTTAAAACACCCCTTTCTTTACTGAATGTAATAAAACGGAGCCATTTCAAGGAAACGAGATCGTATCTATAAACCTATTTGATTTTGACAAACGCGAGCTAAGACATTTGCCAGACAGGAAGAAAAAGCTGGACGTGTGTCGTGTCCCCCGAGACGATGACGGCATCTCTCCAACAGTGAAATGGGTTTCTTCCTTCTCAATAAATTACGTTGGATATAAATTCCTTTATTTCTCGACGACAAGATCGGTTCCTTGATGAAATAAAGGGACGTTCCCTGAGGATGTTATGAGGTTCTTAGAGAAAGAAAGAAAGAAAAGAAAGGCATGCAGATCTATCTTTTTTTCGGAGTGACAGAAAGTGAAATAGAAATTGATTGCGACGGCGAAGTACCTCGCAATCTATCATGTTCAGGGGCTTGGGGGCTAGGGCTGATGGACCGCTTTTTGCAGGGTCTCCCTCTATCGCTCTGTCTCCCTCATTTTTCTCTATATTTCTCCCCCTTTCTTCCTTTACCTCTTTCCCTTCTTATATATATATATATATATATATATATATATATATATATATATATATATATATATATATATATATATATATATATATATATATATATATATATATATATATATATATATATATATATATATATATATAGATATGTATATATGTGTGTGTGTGTGTGTGTGTGTGTGTGTGTGTGTATGTGTATGTGTGTGCTTATATATCTATATCTGTATATATATATATATATATATATATATATATATATATATATATATATATATATATATATGTGTGTCTGTGTGTGTGTGTGTGTGTGTGTGTTTGTGTGTGTTTGTGTGTATATGTGTGTATGTATATATGTATGTATGTATGTATACATATGTGTGTGTGTGTGTGTGTGTGTGTACATGTATAAATATATATATATATATATATATATATATATATATATATATATATATATATATATATATATATATAAGTATATATATATATGTATATGTATATATATATATAAATATATATATGTATATATATATATTTATATATATATAAATGTATATAAATATACATATATATATATAAATATATATATATATATATATATATTTATATATATATACATATATGTATATATATACATATATATATATGTATATATATATATATATATATATTTATATATATATAATATATACATATATATATACATATATATATATATATATATATATATATAAGCATGCACATACGCACATCAATAATGATAGAAATAGTAATAATAATGATAATGATAATGCAAATAGTAATGACAATGTAGCAATTAAAGTGATATATTGATAATATTGATGATGATGATGATAATACCAATAATAACAATGACAATTTTAATAATAATATTAACAATAATGATAGCAATGGTAATATTGATAATAGAAAAACAATGATAATATCAGTAATAAAACAATGGTAGTAGTAGTAATGATAATAATGATAATGAATATAATAAAACTAATAATAACAATAATAATAATAATAGTGCTAATAATGATGACAATAATAGTATATTGATAATAAAAGTGATAATGATATTAACAATGATAATGATAATAATAATGATGATAATGATAATAATAATAACAATAGTACTTATAATAATGATAATAATAATGATGATGATAATAATGTTGATGATGATAATCATTTTCATCATATGATAATGATAATGAAAATAATGATTATTATCATCATAATAATGATAATGATGATGATGATGATGATAATAATAATAATAATAACAATGATGATAATAATGATGATGATGGTAATGAGAATGATCGTAATGATAAAAAAATAATAATGATAATCATAAAAAACAATCATAATGATAATAATGATAATGATAATGATAATAATGATCATAACAACAGTAACGAAAATGGTGATGATGGTAACGGTAATGATCATGATAGTGATGATAACACTAATACTGATACCAATACTACAACTGTTACTATTAATGGCACTAAAGACAATGACAGCAATACTAATATACATTGATATCAAAGGAAAACGGTCACCGGTTCCTCCTTTCCTTCTTTATCTCTTATTGTACTTCCTCTCCTGAATATATAATTACGGTTTATAATTACTGGTTAATTACCCTTGCTTTCCTCAGACTTCTTGGTTCCTTTCGTCTCTTCTCCTTCCTTTTTCTTCTCCTTTCTTGCCTCATTTCATATTTCCCTTTCTTCCTCTTTTCCTTTCTTCCTTTTTTCTTAGTTTTCCTCCCTTACTCTTTTACTCTTCCTCTTCTCCTCTTTTTCCTCTTTTGCTTCCTTACTCACTAATGTCGATCCTCTTCTTGCGTTTTTTCTTTCTTTCTTTCTCTTCCTATTTCCTCCTTTTTTCTTCTGCTATCTCTATCTTCCCCTACTTTTTCCTCCTACTTCTTCTCATTCTCTCATTTTTTTCCTCTTCCTCCCTGTCCATTTTAGTCTTCCTGTTATTCTCTCTTTCTTCCTCCTCTTCTCCTCCCTCTCCATTTTAGTCTTCCTGTTACTCCCTTTTTCTTCCTCCTCTTCTCCTCCCTCTCCATTTTAGTCTTCCTGTTACTCCCTCTTTCTTCCTTCTCCATTTTAGTCTTCCTGCTATTCTCTCTTTCTTCCTCCTCTTCTCCTCCCTCTCCATTTTAGTCTTCCTGTTATTCTCTCTTCCTTCCTTCTCTTCTCCTCCCTCTCCTTTACGTATTCCTGTTATTCTCTCTTTCTTCCTCCTCTTCTCCTCCCTCTCCATTTCAGTCTTCCTGTCATTCTCTCTTTCTTCCTCCTCTTCTCCTCTATCTCAATTATAGTCTTCCAGTTATTCTCTCTTTCTTCCTCCTTTTCTCCTCCCTCTCCATTTTAGTCTTCCTGTTACTCCCTCTTTCTTCCTCCTCTCCTCCTCCCTCTCCTCCAGGACACCGACCCTCCGATGGCGCGTCCAGGGGGAGCGCCGAAGGACAAAGGGGCAACTGCTTGACAATGGGACCGCCGTCAGACGAGCCAACCTTGTCATTGGGAGGAAAGGCCTTCGAGTGGTTTGTTTTCACGCTGTTAATTCAATCGGAACGTGCATAAGCGTCTGAGCCCCGGTTGTTTTTGAATATTTGTGAAGCTAAGAAGGGACGGAGGAACTATTCTTAGACACAATTACACAGACATTATAAGAATGATGATAATGATGATATATATGCAATTATTTGTAATATATATGCAATTATATATATATATATATATATATATATATATATATATATATATATATATATATATATATATATATATATATATATAATTGCATATATACTACAAATAATTGCATATATATCATCATTATCATCATTCTTATAATGTCTGTGTAACTGTGTCTAAGAATAGTTCCTCCGTCCCTTCTTAGCTTCACAAATATTCAAATATATATATATATATACATATATATATATATATATATATATATATATATATATATATATATATATATATATATATATATATATATATATATATACATATACATACATTTATATATGTATATATATATATATATATATATATATTTAAATATACATATATACACATATGCATATATATATATATATATATATATATATATATATATATATATATATATATATATATATATATATATATATATACACATGTATGTGTGTGCGTGTGTATGTGCGTGTATGTGTGTGTGCGTGTGTATGTGCGTGTAGGTGTGTGTGCGTGTGTGCACATATATATATATATATATATATATATATATATATATATATATATATATATATATATATATATATACATATATATATATATATATATATATATATATATATATATATATATATATATATACATATACACATGTAT
>NC_091550.1:35520468-35522968 GCF_042767895.1 Penaeus vannamei | reverse complement strand
TGGTGCTCAGGGATGGTGGTCTCGGCGATCTAGAGATGAATGGTCAAATTCTATATACGTGAGAAAATGCGTTTCTCTATTTTGTGTGTGTGTGTGTGTGTGTGTTTGTTTTCATTGCGTTTTATATGTTTTGTCTTGTGTTTTAGTTTGCTTATTTTACTGTGTTCGTGTTTTGTTTTGTGTTCTATTATATTTTTGCTTTTAAGACATAAATAGATAATTTTATCATATATTTTTTTGGATAAGTCCCTGACTTTTTGTAAAAATGAAGGCTGAAGATCTTCATGCATATTAGTTTCAAATCTTAAAGAGCAAACAATCAAAAACCCTGTAGTATCGATGAATCATCTGTACCCGCCTCTCTTCGGGGTTCTAACCACGCCTACCCTCCCTTGGGCTCATTTACACAACTACACTTCACACACACACGTACCTACACTGTTGTCGCTCCTTTCCATCATTCTTCTGACACCGCATTCCCTCTTACACCATACTCTCGATCCCGAACGTACCAATCGGGTGTTGGCAGTGAGTTATTTATACCATCTAATGAGCCTGGGTACGTGTTTTATTTAGCAAACGCTACAAGGGAACTCCTAAAGCCTGCTGCTGCACATAGATGAAGATGGACGTCTGCCAGAAGGACCCTTGGAAGATTGGATGAGCCAAAAAGGAAAATAATGAAAGCTATATGTATTGCGACGCAGGAGAATGTAAACAATATTTTAGGCAACAAGTCTACGGGTAACGAACTAAAGGTTTCTGACGTCAGGTGGTTCTTCAACTCAAGTCTGAAATATATTTGTTTTATAGCATTTTTGTTATCATCATGATCATTATTATTGTTATTATAATCATTATCATTGTTATTGTTATTATAATCATTATCAGTGACGTTGGTAATATCATTGGTAGTAGTAGTAAATAGTATGATCATTATTATATGTACCAATATTATTACCATTACTATAACCAGTATTATTATTATCACTTTTATCATAGATATCATTATCGTAATTATCATTATTATCATAATTGTTATCATTATTGTTATTATTATCATTATGATTATCATCATCATTATCACCATTATCAATATCATTATTACTCTTATTATTATGATCTGTATTATCATTTCAATTATGTGAAAAACGTTTTCATTACTATCATTGATGGTAGTCTTATTTTTGTCACTATTATCGTCATTGTAATTATTTCATCATTATCATTATTATCAGCATTAGAACCATCATCAATATAATTATTATCATTATCATTATCATGATTATTATTGATATTGCTATCATTACCACTATTTTTTATTCTCATTACCACCATTATTATCATTATCTTAATTCTATTATTGCTGTTGTTGTTGTTGTTACTGTCATTATTATTATTATCCTTATTATTTCTATCATTATTACAATTGTTATCATTATCATTATTATTATCATTATTATTATCATTATTATCATTATCATTATCATTATCATTATTACCATTATCATTATTATTATTATTATTATTATTATTATTATCATTATTATCATCATTATTATTATTATTATTATTATTATTATTATCATTATTATTATTATTATTATTATTATTATTATTATTATTATTATTATTATTATTATTATTATTATTATTATTATTATTATTATTATTATTGTTATTATCATCATTATTATTATCATTCTCATTATCATCATCATCTTCATTATTATTATTATTGTTACTATTATTATTATCATTATTGTTATCATTATAATCCTCATTGTCATTCTTATGAATATTATAACTATCATTATTATCATCATCATCATCATCATCATCATCATCATCATCATCATCATCATCATCCTCATCCTCATCATCATCATCATCATCATCATCATTATCATTATCATCATTATCATTATCATCACCATCATCATCATTATTATCATTATCATCATCATTATCATTATTATCATTATCATTTTATTATTGTTGTTATCATTATGATCATTATTATCATAATTATCATTATTATCATTATTATTATTATTACTACTACTATTATTATTATCATTATTATTATTATTATTATCATTATTATCATAAGCATTATTATTATGGTTAATATTAGTATTATTGTTATAATTATCATTATCATTATCATCATCATTTTTATCATCCCTACTATTATTAACATTATTGTCATTATTACCATTGCTATTATCATTATTATCAATATTATCATTATTATCATCATTACCATTACTGTTATCATAATCATCAACATTATTATCATTATTATCACCAATGTTAGCACTATCATTATCAGTATCACAATCACTAGTGTTTGTGTTTATGTGTATTTACGAAAGACAGTGTGCATGTGCTTTCCGAGGCATGAGTGAATACGCGAGAGGGAAGATACATGTATAGTCCAGCTGTATGGAATAAGCAAGGGATTTATACATGACTTAATTTATTCATTACCTTGATA